>NC_057401.1:22462879-22632367 GCF_019320065.1 Cervus canadensis
CTATAGGGTCTGGCTAAGTTCAGCAAAGAGTAGAATGAGGTCATCTGTGGTACTAATGGATAGGTGCTTTGGAGGTTTCTGTGCAGGCGTTTCTTTAAGAACTTTCAGTGGTCAAGTGCAGAGGTCAGCAAACTTTTTTTCTGTAAGGGGCCAGATAGTAAATATTTTAGGGTTTGTGGGCACATGCACTCAGTTTTGCCATTGTGGAATGAAAACAGCCATAGACAACACGTAACTGCATGGGCCTTGCTGTGTTCTGATGAAACTTTATTGATAAAAACAGACCATGGGCCAGACTTGTCCTATCTGACTGTAACTACCAACCTCTGGTCTGCAAGGAGGGACTGGACTTAGGTGTAAGCAACTGTAGGGACTGGTACTTCTGACCCCTAGGGTACTTCTTGCCTTGCTTCTGGAGAAGTTAAAAAAAAATAAGGTCCACTCACCTTAATTTCTCTCCACCCTCACAGTTGTTTCTAATAGTTGTTCTAATCAAAAGAGCCTTTTGGATAATAAAAGAGTCTCCAGCCTCTCCCTGAACCTCAGGCCTCTGCAGCAAATCTAGAGTTCTTTGGCAAGGTCACCTAAGGGTTTAGCTGCCATAAATTCTAGGGATTATGACTGAGGCTAAGAATGATAAGGAGAAAGTACCAGGTTTCAAGGAATTGTAAAAAGTTTTACAATAAAAATTATCCTTAAGGATCATTGAAATGCCCCAAAAAGCTATGATCATTTTTCCATATTAAGACTTACTTCTAAATATCATTTTATATAAATGCATATTATTTAAATATATCATAATTTAACAGTGTTTAACTATTAAGCTGTTCACAATTTTAATTATTTTAAATAATGCTTTAATTAGCAGCTTTCTATATGCCATATTTATACCATATTTTGATTTCTTCTAGTAGAGTCTCAAAAGTATAATTATTAGAATAAAAGGATGTAAAGCACAATTAAGGTTTTTTTTATATATTACTATATAGCCAAATTGTTATCTAGAACAGTTGTGCGACTTTGTACTCCTGCCATCTATGTGTGGAAGTTCCTGTGTCAGAATCCCCTTTCTAGCACTGTTTCTTTTTCACTAAATTGTTTATAAAACTTTCCTGTATATAAAATTAGTTGATAAGAGCCAGTTGGCAGCAGATTTCATGTTGGACTGTTGCCTTTGTCAGACTGTTTGGTTATTTTGGGAGTGGTTTGCTAAGTAACATGGCATACAACCAACAGTGGATTCTGGTCAGGTTCAGTGTTTGCCATTTGGGTTGAAGGCTGATTTGTGTAGACCATTTGTTGCTAGTGTCTTTCTAGTGGCAAAGCAGAAGTTCTCTTAGCTGCTTTACCTTTTTTTTTTTTTAAATCTCATTTGGCTCCACCAGGTTTTAGTTGAATCATGCAAGATCTTCAGTTGTGGCATCCAAACTTGTAGTTGCAGGTGTGTGGGATCCCACACATGTAGTTCCCTGATCAGAGATCAAACCCCCTGCATTGGGAGCGTGCAGTCCTTAGCCACTGGATCCCCAGGGAAGTCCCCCATTTACCTTTCTTGAGGGTCATGATAAAGATTTCTAAAGCTTGATAAATTGTTGTTGTTTTTGTTCATTTGCTAAGTTGTGTCTGACTCTTTGGGACACCATGAACTGTGTACACCAGGCTTCCCTGTCCTTCACTATGTCCTGGAGTTTGTTTAAATTCATGTCCATTGAGTCGGTGATGCCTTCCAACCATCTCATCCTCTGTCGCCTTCTTCTCCTCTGCCTTCAATCTTTCCCAGCATCAGGGTCTTTTCCAATGAGTCGTCTCTTTGTACCAGGTGGTCAAAGTATTGGAACTTTAGCATCAGTCCTTCCAATGAATATTCAGGGTTGATTTCTTTTAGGATTGACTGGTTTGATCTCCTTAGTATTCCTTTCTTAAGTTATGGGAGAGGAATAAGAGCAAGGCTCTTTTTCTCTGGTAATCTGTTTAAAGAGTAGATGAATTTTTTGTGTTTTCAATTTCTAGGTAACAAGGTAATGAAGAAAGCAATTCTAATGTTCATCTGAAGAATCATAAGTATATATCAATAATAAGACTTATCTCAATATATATACTTACTGAAGTATTTCATTACATTTCCAGCTTTTGAGGAAATGTTAGTTAAAATGCTGGCTTGGCAATTTTCTTTTCCCCTGCTTTTTTTCTTTTTTAATGGGGAGTAATTAGGCTTTGAAACTAGAAATTTCATTTCTCTTTCAGAAATTCTTTTGGTAGATTTGTGTAAGAAGGAGAGTAATAATGGGTGTGACATTGAGGGTTGAAGCCTACAATGTCTATAATTTATATTATTACTTATTTATAATTAATATAAATAATTATAACTATATAATTAAGTATATCTTAGTTATAATTTATAATTAAGACAAATTCTTTTCTTCAAAAAATTAATAATACTCCTACTTTATTGCAGTTAAAGACATTGAGACAATTTGTAACTTATTTTGGCATTCTTATAAAATGAGTGAAAGGAAGAACTGCTTGGAGAGTGTGCCCTCTTGGGAATTTTTCCCACATTCCTAATCTTACTTTGTAGAATGTCACTCACGGTGTTGGAACTGCTTTTTCTAGGTAGAAAATAGGATGGGGTGGTGGTGGTGGTGTTACTGTTTTATATCAACCTAGAGAAAAACTAAAAAACTGTTAGGTTTGTATATACTTACAGGTACTTCTAGCATCTTAACTTTGTTGAAAGCTCCTACCATTTATTTATAGAATTCTTTTGGCCTCATTCCAGTGCTGATACTAAAATCAAAACAAACAAAAAAAACCTTACATTTATGTTACTGATAATTTTGTAGCCATGAAAGAAGAGATTGTTTGTTTTTAGCATAGTTGAATTAAAACAATTTATGGGTTTCTGAAAACCAAAATTTGAAAGCATGAATTGCACTGAAAGAATTTGTAAATTCATTCTTAGCAGCATCTGCATTTAATTAAACTGTATAGTCCTGAGAATTAATATTCAGGTCAAGTTCTTTGTCCATGTGTCATTAAGGGAGATTTTACTTGTGGCTAAGTAACAGCCTAGAATTTTAAAATAAAGAACTCATAACCTTCAGCCAGGTGTTTATCAGCATTTACTTTTTTCATCATATCATCCTTATCACTTAAAAAAAATAATAAGCTGAAAAATTGGAACTGTGTATATTTATATGTGTGTATATGTACTTCTTTTTTTTCTTTTTGTTTCATTTTATTTTTTTTGTATGTGTACTTCTGTATTATGTATATTATAAAACACAAAAATAGAAATTTAAAAATTATGTAATGATCTTGATAGAATTAACTTTGAAGAAGTGAAACTCACTCAGTTGTATCTGACTCTTTGTGACCCCATGAATATACAGTCCATGGAATTCTCCAGGCCAGAATACTGAGTGGGTAGCCTTTCCCTTCTCCAGGGGATCTTCCCAACCCAGGGATCGAACTCAGCTCTTCTGCATTGCAGGTGGATTCTTTACCAGCTGAGCCACAAGAGAAGCCCAAGATACTGGAGTGGGTAGCCTCTCCCTTCTCCAGTGGATCTTTTCAACCCAGGAATCAAACCGGGGTCTCCTGCATTGCAGGCAGATTCTTTACCAACTGAGCTATCAGGGAATCCCAGTAGAATTAACTTTAAATTTTATTTAACAGTACATTAAAACTTTTATTTTTACTTTATAATATTAACCATAACAATAGAATATGCTTTATTATTTTTGAAAATCTTATCACACTGCCACAATAGTAATTCAAGATAATTTGAAATTCATTTCTGCTCATCCTACAACATATGGTAGTTTTTATTGAAATTTGTCTGGTAAATTTTTATCCTTCCCAATATGACTCAATCACATTTAGTGACTGCTGTGCTAGTTTTGTGTATTCTGGTATTCCTTGTTATTAATATTTTTAAAGCCCCAAATACTCCTATTTTTATTGGTTTAATACTGTTAACTTGGAAACAACCGGTAGCGTTGTTCACCTTTCTTGGTTCTCTCTCCAGTCTATCCTCCCACCTCTCCTCTCCGTCAAAAAAAAACAAAACAAAACAAAACCACACTGATTTAGAGAGAGCCTTCAGAAAGCAACTAATCTCTTTCCTGAGGGGAGGGAGAAATTAACAGAATCATCCTTCTCAGGTTAACTGGAATTAAAATCAAAACTGTTATAAGCCAGTAGCTCCTTGGCCAGAATGGAGGAGCTACCTCACTGGTCTGAAAGCACCATTGGAGGGGAGCTAAATACTTCAGGGGTATCCATTTGGAAAGTACTCTGATGAGAAGGATACAAAGGAGAAAGAATCATTAGATACACTCAGATCTAATAATTTACATTGGAATTACAACTTAACAATGTTTTTTATACTTTTTATGCAAAATGTAAATTTTCATGTTTGAAATAAATTGAATGTTTAATGTCACTGACTTTTAACCATTTTATACTCTGAATACTTTTTAGTGAAGATATTAGTATTAATATTTAGTATTCTATAAAATAAATACGTAGATACTGGTGTTGTCATTTGCTTCATTATTACAATTTTTACTTTGATTTTTGTGTGTGGTTAATAACATGTTCAAAGACCATTTACATTCTTTGGAAGTTCTTAAACATTAAAAAAATTTTAATCCATGTCTATAAAATTGCAGTTTTGAGTTTTATTGGTGACAGACATTATTTTCAACAATAAAATCATGTAACAATGGAAACATTTTTAAACATCCATTATCAGAATAGTTTCTGTATAATGTGAGTTTTTTAAAAAGCAACTGCTTTTTCAGGGACTTCCCTGACAGACCAGTGGTTAAAACTCCAAGCTTTCAATACAGGGTACACAGGTTTGATCCCTGGTCAGGGAACCAGAATCCCAAATGTCACTCAGAATGGCAATAAATTAATTTTCAAAAAGCAACTTCTTTGTCAGTCATTGTTACAATATCTTTACTTTGAAGGGAGACAGATTAGGTATGTGGGGAGTTATTTTAGTTTTGGATACCTTCTGGGTACCTATGTAGCATACTGTTGACAGCCACAAGTCATCATATAAGAGGTCAACAAATTTGGAACAATTGTCTTGTTACAGGAAAAAGGTAGCTAATTCATACTTAAGTTTAACAAATATTTAAGATATTTTGCCAGCAAATTTCTGTGTAGTACACAAGAATTTTTGGGTCCCTCTTGATCTCACTACTGAATTTTGAAAGAATATGTTACTTTAAGATCTGTTTTTAAAGTTCTTTTTATCATATGTTATATACAGTATACAAAAGAGTGTATGGTACATATGTACAATTTAAAAATTCATAAAGCCCACACCCATCCAACAGCGAAGTCTAGAAATTAGCTGCACTGCAGCTCTTTTGAAGCTATTTTGAAGGTGTGCGTCCTTCACCAAACACATCCCTCTGTCTTCCTATAGGTAATCACTCTCATGACATTTGTGTGATCATTTTCCTGCTTTTCTTTATTATTTATTATCTATGCATCCCTAAATACTGAATTCAGTTTTACCTGTTTTTGCATCTCATGTAAATGGGATCCTGCGGTGTATATTCTTCTGTGACTTTTGCTGAGTTACAGTTTTCATCCCAGTGGTACATAACTACTTTCATTGCCAGTGCTTTCTAGCATTTTATTCTGTAGCTGTCTGCAGTTTATTTATTCATTCTACTTTTGAACATTTGGGATATTCCCATTGTGGGACTTTTACAAAGAATAACGTTATTGTATGTGTCTCCTGGTATACGTATACGAGAACTCTTCTAGGATATATCCCTGGGAGTAAATATGATGGGTAGTAGTGTATATGTATATTCAACTTCACTAGATAGTGCCAGACTATCTTCCACAGGGGTTATACCAGCATATATGCCCAGCAGAGTTTCCATTGTTCTACCTCCTACTAGTATTTGATATTGTGAGATTGTTAAATTTTCACCATTCTGATGAACATATAATGCTGTGTCATTATATTTTTTCCATGAGATTGAAGTTGGTAAAATGTTATTAATGATAGCCAGTTGTGGGATTATAGGTGATTTTTATATTTTTTATGCTTTTAAAGCATTTCCCTATAGTATTTACACTTACCTCTTCAGCTACCACTTCATTGCTCTCATTTCTCTTTACAGAAAACTCCTTGCAAGGATTATTTGTACTCACCATACCAAATTTTTCTCTTGAGCCCAGTTCATTCAGGATTTTGCTCTAACTACTCTGCCACAACTGCTCACATGCAGGTTACCAGTGGTCATTTCATAGACTAGTCCTCATCTCATTTGACTTAGCAGTAGTATTTGACACAATCATTCTCTAACCCTGAAAAGTCTTTAATTTGCTTGAGGATACCATACTAAATTGATTTTCTTTTAGGTTGCTGCTTCACATTTTTTATAGTTTTTGATACTTTGATTATTCCCTCCATCATTTCTCCCCCAGGTATTTATTTTAAAAATTTTAAAACTAAAGAAAAGTTAAAAACGTTATCTTCATGATTTTTTATTAACTTTTTTCCTGATTATAAAAGCAATATAGGTTTTGATGATCATACTGTGGTTATATAAGATGTCATCACTGGGGGTTAACCTGCGTAAAGTATGGGAAATCTTTGTAGTATTTTTTCCAACTTCTATATTTCTAAAGTGATTTCAAAATGCATTTATTCACTGTATTTTATTGGGCTCCTATGATATGCCAGGTACTGTTCTAGGCCCTGGGAATAGAGTAGTGACCAAATTGACAAAAATCCCTGTTCTTGTGAAGCTTTTATTTTTTAGAGGTAATCAGTAGTAAATAAAAAGTACATATTATGCTAGATAGTATAAATGCTAGAGAGAAAATGTAAGGCAGAAAAGCAGAGATGGTGTATAAGAAATGACAGGGATGGAGAAGAGAGGTTGAAATTTTAGGTATGGTGACAAGGATAACCAAATGTCTCATTGAGAAAGGGGACCTTGAGGAAGGACTTGAAAGAAGTAAAGAAGCAAGCCATGAAGATATTTAGGAGAAAGGCCTTCAGAGCCTTTGTTTAAAGTAATAGCGAAGGTCCTAAAGTGGATACATGCTTTCAGTATGTCAGGAATGGTGAGGAAGGTGCTGGGGTTAGTGTGGGATACAAATCCGAGAGATGGGGTGGGGAGGGGTAGCAGGGAGCAGTTACGATACGTGAATCGGGAGTTCAGGCTGGAGATAATAGTTGCAGTGCCATCAGCATGCACATTTTATATTTAAAGTTATGGAACTAAATGAGTCCACCAAGAGACTGAGTGTAGATAGAGAAGAGAAAATGGATTAAACTCTGGATTACCCTGACATTTAAGGATTGGGGGTTTGAGAAGGAATCAACTAAAAAGACTGAGAATTTGTCCCTTTAGGATTATGTCTATTGGCATGTGAAGTCCTCCAGGTACTAACCCTGATGAGGTTTCCCTCATCTCTTACTACTCCTCTTCTTAGTACTTGTAGTTTTAAAACATTTATCCTGCTCCCTTTCTGGGTTCTTTCTGCATACTTTTCCATTCTTTAAAGCACAGTTTTTTTTCTTTTCCTCATCCTTGATTAACTCCTTGGTATCTTTTCAGATTCACCTCAACAATAGTTTTCTTGTGGTCTGCCAGACATGATTTAGTTTCCCCTTCTATGTATTCTGCACGTACCCAACATCGCACAACCTTCTTGCTCCTATTATTGCTCATAATCACCTTCTCTCTTTTTCTATTTTTCTCTCTGAACTGAAATTGCTTACTTGCCTGTCTTCTCCAGTGGACTATGATCCTTGAGGTTCTATGTCCTGCTGATCATTTAATATTTAACACAGTGCTTAATACTTTGTTGGCACTTAAACAATATTTCATAAACTAGAGAACCAATAAAGTAATTAACCCTAATAAAAAGAGAAGAGCTTATATAGGCTCAACCTTTGGAGATGTTTTGCCAAAAATTTTACTTTCCTTGGTTCAAAGGATTTGTTAACAAAGAAACCACTCATCACACACAACAATTTCTATAGTTAATAGAGAATTATTTGACTTAATTTCAACATACAGTCATTAAAAGAAGAGAAATAGAAACAATAGAGAAAAGTAACAGCATATACAGCCCCAAATTAGGCCAGCCAACCTGCAGACTTAAACAGTGCTGGGAAGTCCCTCATTAACAGCAATCTGGAGTCCCAGTGGGAAAGGGTCCCAGGCAGTGCGTCCAACCACGAGTGAGACTTCAGATTGCAGTTTCAAGGGCTCCCACTTATAATTCCAGACACAAAAATGCAGCTCTGACTTTTTTTTTTAACGTTTACAATGCTGTTTGTTTCACCTCGTGAGTCACAGAATTTTGCTAGACCCAAGGGTGTTGGCCAGACCTCCAGGGGCTCAAAAATTTCGAAACCTGCTCTCTTATCTAAGGTACTGCCTGACTTGCTGTGCTTGCAGGCAGGTATGGAATCCGGGCAGTACCCCGGCAGGTCAGAAGCAGGTCACAGGCCTGCTGTCCTGCTTCTGAAGTCTGAACAAGACTTCCTCCATTTTAATTTCCCTAATAGGAGACATTGAGTAAAGTTGGAGCATAGAGCAGGGTTTTTGTGAAAGAGAATGTTATTTAGGCCTCAGAGGAAGCAAGAAATGTGTCAGCAAGCCAGAAATTACCAATATTTTTCTTGTAGCAGTAAATATCTGGTACAATGGCTTGATTAACTTCTTTTCTGTCTTCTTTATTGAAAAGCTGCCCAGCAGACATAGTGTTTTACCAAACAGGTAGAAACAAGTACAGTGGGTTCATTATTTTGAATATTTATTTGCATGAGATTTTTGTGAATACTTGATTCTCTTTTCATTTTCTAACAAACAGTTCCAATTTGGTAGGTGTTTGAGAGTTTCATCTTCCTTAGAGATGTGAATAAAGAAGTAGTTTTAAATCAAGAGTCTTCATTTTGAGAATGAACCTTCTTAAGAGTCATGGAATTGTTAGTAAATTTCAGAGAAGCGTAACTGGTCAGTAGAAGGGTGGAGACAGATTTAAAAGCCAAAAATTTTTAAGGAATTTAAGGAGTGGAACCTAGAAAATGTGTTAGGTAGAAATAAGGTTTCTTTGTTTATTAAATGAAAATACAGGGTTTTGAGTCACATTTTAAAATATTTTTAAATATTTTTAAAATTTTGCTGAATGTTAAAAGCAATTTTTTTCTGTAGCATGACCACAAATATTTTTAAGGTGAGATAAACATAACTTGTGCATGAAATATTACAATTTCTTTTCAGTGTGACACAGTTGAGCTGCATTTCAAATGAGAAGTACCATTGATAGGGAGCATTCATGTGAAACTGTTCAAAAGAAAAAGTTTCAAAAATGTTTTATTCTGAATATTCTCTGTATAGTTTCAATTTTAAAAGTGTTTTCAATTCCAACAAAAGTTCAATTTAGAAATATAATTCAAAATTTTTGCTTTCTCAGATGAAGCTTTAGCATATGTTTCTAATAATTCAATTAAAATATGCTGAGTTGTATGTTTTTAAAGAGAATCTGCATTGAAAAGATTCCAAAATGTTTGTTTGAACAGGCACTCAGCATCTTGATGAGAACTGTTGAAAAAGAAAAACTTTCAGAGTTATTCTGCTCTCTGAGTACCCAAGCCAACTAAACTGGTACAGTTAACACTTCTGTAAGAGGCCAGGAGCCAGGAAATTGGAACACTTCCTGGACTGCTTTTCAACAGGCCTTCGCGCCAACTTAGTGCTTGATATTAAATATTAATACCATTGAATTTTCAGAGTAATAAGCTACGAGTAGAATATCCTCATCTCTTTCTATCAATGTCATACTTGTTAGTCTCTATTAGTTATCATTGATTAGCTTAAAGCTCTACTTTATGTTGGCATTAAAGCTGTAGTTTGTTTTTTAATTTTGTGGGATGTCATTCTTACAAAAGAAGAAGGGAATGTCCTGTAGAATGTGACCCCTCACTGTCCCCCAGACATATATATTTTTATATTGCTTTTTTAATAGTACTACTGAGTGCTACAGTAGAGATGTAAATTATTTAGAACAGCTAATGCCTTCAAAAGAGTGGTAATTATCTCAGGCTACCAAGTTTATAAATAGGGATAGTTTATTTGGCCTCTGACTCATGTTTTCAGTGTATCCCCTTGAGATTTAGTGACATCACTGATTTCATTTAGCAAGTATGTGCTTACTATAGATAATATGGCATATTGATCTCTATACCTACTTATTTGCTCTAGGGAATGCTCTTAGATATTTTTTTAATTGAACTAGAAAGTACCCACCACATTTAGGTGCTATGGTAAAGAGTAAATAATAAACAAAAGACTCAAAGATACTGTATGCCAACTAGAGAGACTAAGCTAAATTTACCTTCTCTAATATTACAGAGTTATTTGGAAAAATTGCATAAACTAAAATTCCAGTCACTTGGTTTTTCAAGTGCTTCCCGCAAGATTAGATTAACAGTGTCTCCAAAAATGGTTACCATACTTTAAGAAATTTTAAGCTTATTTCAGAACTATAAATGTAGAAGACTTACAGGGAACTAGTGATAAATCTCTTGGCTTGTTTTCCCCTTTATTATTTTGGATCTGTGTACAATGTGAAATAGCAAATGACATACAGTTTGGGAGACAGTTCATTTGTAACTTCAGCAGATCTGAGGAATACAGTCACTTCATGCACCCCTGCAGATCTTTCCATTTAAAGTAGTTTATTGCTGGAAAGAAAGTGAATGGAGGGAGTTTCAGTAAGGAACTGAATGGGTTAATGATTGAACATGATGATTGAAAACAAGCATCTATGGTTGATTGGGACACAGTTATGAGAAGAAAGCATTACATATAAATAGTAATGTAATGGTATGTTACTGAAATCTAAGAAAAGTAGGATGAGACAAAATATGTCTAGTGTCTTAATGTTCCATTTGATAGTACTTTGGATAAGTTTCATAAGGGAGATGGTTGAGATCACTAATCCTTAGTGCATGAACCAAGAAATAGGAATTGTGTTTATCATAGGAAGTAATTTTGGCCCATAAAGTAGTAGAGACTCTTTAACAGAGGAATGTTTTTGTCTGTAATCTCTCTGATCCGATGCCAAATATTTTTCAGAGAATATTCAAAGCTGTGCCTAAGTTTCATTGTTGAAAACTGACAGCTGCTATGTTTCTTTTTGATAACTGATTGAAGCTCTTTCTGTTATGCCTTCTCTGTTGCTAAATTCCTTAAGTTTAAATAAGTGTGTTTAAAGTAAGAACTTTATGAAACTAAAGCTTTATTCTGTAGATTGGATAATACTTCTTTTGTGACATTTTCTTTTCCCACCAAAAGTGAGAAGTGAATGCCTTGCCTTGGTACATCCCATTTCTAATGGAGGACAAGAAGTCATTTTCTTCAATGGCTGACTTCCAGAATTTCTGCCTGAACGTTCTTTGTCAAGTGTATATTCCCTTCTCTAGGCCTTTCTATATAGAGCCCACAAACATCGTCAGTGTGAATGATGTCATTCAGAGGGTTAGCGACCATGCCTCTGCCATGAACAAGAGGATTCATTACTACAGCCGGCTCACCGCTCCTGCAGACAAGGCACTGGTAAGGGGCAGAGCATTGCTGATTGTCTAAGGTTAAGTTGAAATGAACAGTGCACATAAGCCAGGGCAACTCCCAGTGGTTGAACTTTTTGCTGGCCATATTCCAGGGATGGCATCATGGAAAGTCAAAGATACTAATTAATACATCTTACATCTCAGACTAGTTCATTCTTATTAGCCTGGCATAGAGAAATTTGAAACAATCTTTTTATGTTTACAACAGCCTAGAGATTTGTTAGATTGAATTCTGCTAATCCATAATCCTAAAATCTTTGAGAAGGATGAACTGTTGAAGTAGTTTAGGTCATTGATTAATAAAATAAATAATAAGTTCTGCTTAGTCTATTCAATTTTTAAGTTTGTAGCTATAAGGGAAAAATGTTTTGAGGAATTTTCTACAGAAATGAGAAACTGAAACTTATACATATATATATATATAAAATATATATATTATAGATTAAAAACAAGTCAAAGAGCAGATACTAAAGATTTTAAGCTTTGCAGTCCACCTACTGTTGCATATTCTTTTCTGCTTTTGTTTTTGAATCATTTAAAATGTAAAAACTGAAAAAAAAAAATGTAAAAACTGCCCATAGAAAGAGACTATAAAAAATCAGATTGAAGGCTAGATCTTCTTATTAAATCTGTATTATTATCTTAGGTTCAAAACTATATAAGAAATTTCATGCTTATAAGAATTACCACATATGAGATGTTCAGAAATTTGAAAGTTTAAAGAAGAATGAAACATTCTGAGAAAAAAATGATTTTTATAGGTAATAATAAAAAGGGAAAAGGGAAGTCAACATTCTAGATGTTTACAAGGGGCGAGAACTGGGCTAGTCACTTGAACACAGATATCTCATATTAGGCCTTGTGAATTCCTAAGATATCCTTTTGCATAGTCAAAGTAGGGACTTTCAAAATAGTCTGGGTGGGATCATTTGTTTCCCCCAATTTTTTCACTTTTTCTTACTCTAGGTCTTTGCGTCAGCAGTTATGGTAAAGTCTTCGCGCTGTATCAGAATTATCTAAGCTCTCTGGGGAGTAGAAGTAATCCAGTATCTCCAGGCCTAGTTCAGACCTCCTAGAGGCTGTATTCTCAGAAGCAAACTTCAGAGATACCAGCTGAGCCAGTCTAAGTCTGAGTGTATGTTGTTTGCCTGGAAATTGTCAGCATTGTACACCAAGTTGAATCCCTTTTGTTAACTGACAGTGAGTTGCGTCTAGTTAATCAAAGTATATAAACAGTGATCTAAAGTGAATATGATATGACCATTTTTAATGATTGTGTGTATACACCATGCTCATTTTCTGAGAATCCCAAAATTATTTTTCTTAAAAGATTTTTAAAGGAAGAGAAATATGAAACCATAAGTGTTAGGTCTTTGGAGAGTTATAACTTTTTATTTCTGAAAATTTCCCCACTTACCTTAATATTTTTATTCTAAATTGGAGAAGGGTAGTAAATCATTTGACTGCCAGCATCTCCTAGATGCTTGCTAATAAATGTGTGGCCTGCACAGGCCAGCATCACTGAGAGCTTGTTAAAAAGGCAGACTCTCAGCCCTTAGTCCAGATCTACTGAATCAAAATCTGTATTTTAACAAATTCTCTGTGTGAATCACAAAAATATTCAAGTTTGAAAAGCACTGTCCTAGACCCACTGACAGAGTGTGGGATCCAATCTCCCAGTTTTTCTGTATCTCCTAATAATTTCTTATCCTCTAGCTTTTTAATCCTATCCCTGATAACTTTAGATTTTCACTTTTTCTGAACTTGCTCTGGTAGATACCATAGTTTATCTCCTGCCTGATACAGACATGGTCCTGCCCCTTTTTTCTTCTACTCCATAGTAGAAGACAGCAGAACTCGGACCCTAGAGGACTGAGGGTAAAGAGAAAGCAGCAGACCTATTTATTTCTATATATGCTTTTGTAGCTCTAAGAAATAATTGTTTACAAAGCCACAGGCATGGCATTCAAGACATTCTTTTCCCACAAGGCACCAAAAATTATATGCATAAAAAGAGAAGGATTTGATATTCTTTCTTTTTGCACCAGTTCGTATCCTGTCTACCTACTGAGGCCTAATATTCTGTCACTTTCTTGAGGTCTTTCCCAACTATTCCAGTCCCCATTATTGTTGTTATTATTGTTGTCATTTCTGTGTTCCAGAATTGAACACTTAATTTTTATTCTTATAGCCTTGTATAATTGTTTTATATATTTTCTAACTGGAATTAAACTTCTTGAAGTTAGGAGCCTATATTATTTTTTTCTTGAACACTAAACTTAGCATTGTACCTAGCACAAAGATGTAGATTTATGTAGTAAGTACTGATACAAAAGATTCTTGCTTTATACCAGTCATTTCTTATATCTTTAATATTATTTGTAAGGGCTACATATTCTCAAAGGACAATTCTCAGTGAGATGGTCAGAATTCCATCAGGAAACTGTATTTTTTTTCCCCCCAGAATAGGGAGGTAGAAAGAAATATATCGGGGTCAAGTGAGTGTTATGTGTATAAGAAATATATACATATTTAATCGTTCTTTTCCTGTGTGTCTTCAACCTGTCTCTATTGGTTCCATCCCTACTATTTACATCTCCTGTCTTTAAAAATCTTTGTCTTGCCTTTACCTTAAGCCACTTTAGCTTACCTTTTTCTTCTACTACCAAAGCGTTTAAAAGAATAGTCTATATTTTTTTATTCTTTTCTTTCCCTTCTTTTGACTCCTCAATTTCTTATAGTTTGAGTTCCCAACCTGCCTCTTTGCTAAAACCACATTCACATAGGAATTCAATGACCACTTGATTCTTAAAATTCTCACTTAAAGCCCATTCCCTTCCATCTAGAATTCTTAATTTCAGTCTTTGTGGCTCTTCTTCCTCCTGTCTCTTAAAAGTAAAGAGAAAAATATTTTGACGATTGCATATTCTAAGAATTCATTCTCATTTAGGATGAACAGTTTATTATTTATAGTATTTAAACTCTTACTCCTTTAGATCTTACTATATTTAAAAAGTAATTTTTATGTTTTAATCAGGGATACACACTGTTTATTTGTTCCTGATAGTTGGAAATGTGTCTATATTCAGGTACTTTATTGTATAGAAAATATCCTGTGTTGAACATTTACTGGTTCTAACATTTCCTTACTTTTTTTTTAACCAGATTGCCCCAGATCATGTAGTTCCAGGTCCAGAAGAGTGCTATGTGTATAGCCCGTTGGGTTCTGCTTATAAACTTCAAAGTTACACTGAAGGATATGGTAAAAACACCAGTTTAGTAACCATGTGAGTTAAACTACTTTTTGGAGCATAACTTAAATTATGTGTAAATAAAAATTACTGATTATTTTAATTTTTGTCTTAATTAAAATATTTGAAGAGTCAAACTTTATGTTTTACTACTATTACTCTGCTTTCAGTTTTATGATTTGGAATACCATGCTGGGAACATCTATACTAAGTATTCCTTGGGGCATAAAACAGGTAATATAATTTTCAGAACACTTTGTATTAGAATTTTTTTCTCTTTGTATTGTAAGTTTTACAATAAGTTTTAATAAGTCTACATAAAATTATTAAAGAAATAGATTATTTAGTTTTACATTAGCTGTCAAATTTTTATGATAATTGTTTAGGGTAACTTAATATGGTTGCATATTAATTTATTCTGACATGCTATATGTTGTTGTATATTTTTATTTTTTTAAACAGGCTGGGTTTACTACTGGAATGTGTGTCATCATGCTGATGGGCCTTCTAACACTTTACTGCTGCTACAGAGTAGTGAAATCAAGATCTATGATATGTAAGAATTTATCATTGTAAAAATAAATGAATGATGTGGATATTAATAAGAACTGATGTTGAGGTGGATCACTGATGTGTGATAACACACATTTCACAAGTGTGTTAACTACTTTCTGCCTAAAGGTTTATTTCTTGTAATTCATAGCATTTGGCAGAGCGGATATGTTAATAAATTTAGTGGCTTCCTTTGAAATTCTGAGAGGCTAGTTCTTTGCAGAATACATTTACTTCGGTGCTAATTTCCTCAGAAGAATAATTTAAAAGTCGTATTTTAAAAATAAGATGTTTGCCAGAACTAAATTGAGAATTTTATGATTCTTACCAGTTAATTGTGACTCGTTCTGACCTATCCCTACCAAGAGATCTAGATATATTGGCATCTCCTAAAAGTGAAAATTGTACATATGAAAATGTGAGCAATGTGTCCTTTATAAGCAATTCTCAAAGTTGTACCAGCATGTCCACTCATTTCTATAAGTTCTAGACCAGGGATATACCTTTTTAGATTGTTTTAAAGTAGTTTAGGACCTAAATAGATGTACATTATTTCAGTCAGTCTCAGCAAATGAGAATCAACAAACCAGGCTCTGCCTCCAGTTTTTTTGTCTCTACTAAGCAGTGGTATGTTTTTCTTAATTGTATTATTTCATCATATCCCTTTCCCATTTATCCATAAGCCCCTTGGTGCTCTTATAGATCTCCTAAATTCTTTATATGAAGTAGGCAGTTAACCCTTTATTATGTCTTGTCAGTTTCTCTCATATTCATTATTTGAAATGGCTTTTGTATCATATCAGTTTGTTTATATCTGGCTATCTTTGCCATTGTAGTTTCTATTTCTTCAGTTGATAGAAAAGGACAATCTTTCAGTTTCTATTTTTATATTGTCATTAAATTTTCAGTTGTTTCTTAAATTCTTTAACAATTTTCTGAAATTATTAATTGAAGTATAGTCAATGTACAATATTAAATGTTACAGGTGTACAATACAGTGATTCACAATTTTTAAAGATTATATTCCATTTATAGTTATTATAAAATATTTTCCATATTCCTCATGTTATACAGTAGATCCTTGTAGCTTATTTTATACATAATAATTCATTCCTCTTAATCTTTCACTCCACTATTGCCCTTCCCCACTTCCCTCATTGTCTGAAATTTTAATTGGCATGTTATATAAAGTATGACTCAAGAAAACATTTCTCCATATTAAGTATGCCAAATATTGGATATTGTCTTCTATCCCTTATTGATGATTTTTTTTCTAGCCTTGGTTTATCACTTGCTGTTACTAGTTACCCTAATCTACTTCTCAGAATCTGTCTATGATGCAGATCTGGGTTCAGTTCCTGGGTTGGGAAGATCCCCTGGAGAAGGAAATGGTTCTTGGCTGGAGAATCCCGTGGACTGTAGCCTGCCAGGCTCCTCTGTCCAAGGGGTCGCGGGAGTCAGACACGACTTAGTGACTGAACCACCGCCACCGCCACTTCTCAGATTATTACTATTTCATTGGCCTATACTTCTTTTTATATGTTTGTGCTATAACTTCTTGCTTTGTTTTGTTTTTTTATTGACATATAGTTGATTTACAATGTTGTGTTAATCTGCTGTATCTAATGTTTTAATTACTGTGATTTCATAGGATGGTCTAATACCTGGTGGTGAAATACCCATAATCTTTTGCTAAATATTTTGAGTCAATTTAGAGAACACAAATTATGAATATGGAGTATATAATTGACATCTAATTTTATTCTCCCCTTTTGTATTTTATCTAGCATCAGTGGATACCACTACCTGGGAATATCCAGATGTCTGCAGATACTATTTTGGCTCCTTTGGGCAGTGGTCAAGTCTCCTTTTCTCCTTGGTATCTCTCATTGGAGCAATGATAGTGTATTGGGTGCTGATGTCCAATTTTCTTTTTAATACTGGAAAATTTATTTTTAGTAAGTATCCATATCATATGCTTTAGCATAATTATTTTCAAATAACTACTATACTGTTTTGGTTTCAGTCTTAAATTCTGGACTTGGAATTAATGACATAAAAAGTAATATTTGTGATTCTAGGAGATATGTTTGATTCAATTTGTTTTCTATGGTTTCTATGTTGATCACAAATATAAAATGTATGTTAATTTCCAAAACCTTATTTTTGGGTGAATATATTCCTTCAGATTCTCTAATTAACATAAAATATTTCTAATTTCCAAAAGATGTTTTAAGCATTGTTTGCATCTCCTAGGAATGAATTTTTTTCCTGCTTAAGTAATGATATCCATTTAGAAAACATGATCTCAACCTGTACTCACTCTTCACCTCACTATTATATATAATAACTATATTAGTTCACTAATATAGTTATTATATATAATAGTATATATACTATTATTTTATCATAATAAATACAATTCTCTTTTTTATATGGAATTTGCATTCATTAAAATATACACATCTTGGCCATATAATTTTGACAAATGGATACATCCATTAAATCACACCTCCTTCATGAAACATTTCCATCTTCCCAGAGTAGTGATATGTTTTTTAATTATAAAACTTTCAGATTGTTTGTTGCCATTATAAGAGAACCTAGTTCATTTTTTAATATTTATCTTGAATCTTACAAATGTGTTGAATTCTTATTGCTTATAATTTTGTAGATTCACTTTGGATTTTCTATTTAGATAGTTGTGTCATTCATGAATGTGAAAACTTCATCCTAAGTAGTTATTATTTTTTGAATGATTCATGTATATATGCATACATTTATATTTAGTATATACATTCAAACATATATAGGACTTCCCAGGTGACACTAGTGGTAAAGAACCTATCTGCCAATGCAGGAGACATAAGAGATATGAGTTCAATCCTTGGGTCAGGAACATACGCTGGAGTAGGGCATGGCAAGCCACTCCAGTACTCTTGCTTGGACAATGCCTATGGACAGTGGAAGCTGGCGGCCTACAGTCCATTATGTTACAAAAGAGTCACACATGGCTTCAGTTCAGTTTTCAGTTCAGTTCAGTTCAGTTGCTCAGTCGTGTCCGACTGTTTGCAACCCCATGGACTGCAGCACACCAAGCCTCCCAGTTCATCACCAACTCCCAGAGTTTACTCAAACTCATGTCCATTGAGTCAGCGATGCCATCCAACCATCTCATCCTCTGTCGTCCCCTTCTCCTGCCTTCAATCTTTCCCAGCATCAAGGTCTTTTCAAATGAGTCAGCTCTTCGCATCAGGTGGCCAAAGTATTGGAGTTTCAGCTTCAACATCAGTCCTTCCAATAAATACTCAAGACTGATCTCCTTTAGGATGGACTGGTTGGATCTCCTTGCAGTCCAAGAAACTATCAAGAGTCGTCAGAAGTTCAAAAGCATCAATTCTTCGGCACTCAGCTTTCTTTATAGCCCAACTCTCACATCCATACATGACCACTGGAAAAACCATAAACTTGACTAGATGGACCTTTGTTGGCAAAATGATGTCTCTGCTATTTTTTTTTTTTTTTGATTCTTATTTATTTAATATAATTTATCTTGCTGAGACAGCAAGTCAAGTTTATAAAGAAGATGCATTTAGGAATAATCCTAAAAGATAAAGCAGGTTTACAACCCTGCTATTTAATATGTTGTCTAGGTTGGTCATGGCCTTCCTTCCAAGGAGTAAGCATCTTTTAATTTCATGGCTGCAATCACCATCTGCAGTAATTTTGGAGCCCGCCAAAATAAAGTCTCTCACTGTTTCCACTGTTTCCCCATCTATTTGCCATGAAGTGATGGGACGAGATGCCATGATCTTAGTTTTCTGAATGTTGAGCTTTAAGCCAACTTTTTCACTCTCCTCTTTCACTTTCATCAAGAGGCTCTTTAGTTCTTCTTCATTTTTTGCCATAAAGATGGTGTCATCTGCCTATCTGAGGTTATTGATATTTCTCCCAGCAATCTTAATTCCAGCTTGTGCTTCATCCAGCCCAGCTTTTATCACAATGTACTCTGCATATAAGTTAAATAAGCAGGGTGACAATATACAGGCTTGATGTACTCCTTTTCCTATTTGGAACCAGTCTGTTGTTCCATGTCCAGTTCTAATTGTTGCTTCCTGACCTGCATACAGATTTCTCAAGAGGCAGGTCAGGTGGTCTGGTATTCCCATCTCTTGAAGACTTTTCCACAGTTTATTGTGATCCACACAGTCAAAGGTTTTGGCATAGTCAATAAAGCAGAAATAGATGTTTTTCTGGAACTCTCTTGCTTTTTCGGTGATCCAGCAAATGTTGGCAATTTGATCTCGTTTCCTCTGCTTTTTCTAAACCCAGCTTGAACATCTGGTTCACGTATTGCTGAAGCCTGGCTTGGAGAATTTTGAGCATTACTTTGCTAGCATGTGAGATGAGTGCAATTGTGTGGTAGTTTGAGCATCCTTTGGCATTGCCTTCCTTTGGGATCGGAATGAAAACTGACCTTTTCCAGTCCTGTGGCCACTGCTGAGTTTTCCAAATTTACTGGCATATTGAGTGCAGCACTTTCACAGCATCATCTGTTAGGATTTTAAATAGCTCAACTGGAATTCCATCATCTCCACTAGCTTTGTTCATAGTGATGCTTCCTAAAGCCCACTTGACTTCACATTCTCTGGTTCTAGGTGAGTGATCACACCATCATAATTATCTGAGTCGTGAAGATCTTTTTGGTACAGTTCTTCTGTGTATTCTTGCCACCTCTTCTTAATATCCTCTGCTTCTGTTAGGTCCATACCATTTCTGGCCTTTATTGTGCCCATCTTTGCATGAAATGTCCCCTTGGTATCTCTAATTTTATTGAAGAGATCTCTAGACTTTCCCATTCTATTGTTTTCCTCTATTTCTTTGCACTGATCACTGAGGAAGGCTTTCTTATCTCTCCTTGCTAGTCTTTGGAACTCTCCATTCAAATGGGTATATCTTTCCTTTTCTCCTTTGCTTTTTGCTTCTCTTCTTTTCATGGCTATTTGTAAGGCCTCCTCAGCTAACCATTTTGCTGCTTTGCATTTCTTTTTCTTGGGATGGTCTTGATCCCTGTCTCCTGTACAATGTCACAAACCACTGTCCATAGTTCATCACGCACTCTGTCTATCAGATCGAGTCCCTTAAATCTATTTCTCACTTCTACTGTATTATTGTAAGGAATTTGATTTAGCTCACACCTGAATGGTCTAGTGGTTTTCCCTACTTTCTTCAATTTAAGTCTGAATTTGACAATAAGGAGTTCATGATCTGAGCCTCAGTCAGCTCCTGGTCTTGTTTTTGCTGACTGTATAGAGCTTCTCCATGTTTGGCTGCAGAGAATATAATCAATCTGATTTCAGTATTGGCCATCTGGTGATGTCCATGTGTGGAGTCTTCTCGTGTTGTTGGAAGAGGGTGTTTGCTATGACCAGTGTGTTCTCGTGGCAAAACTCTATTATCCTTTGTCCTGCTTCATTCTGTACTCCAAGGCCATATTTGCCTGTTACTCCAGGTGTTTCTTGATTTCCTTGGCAAGGAAATAACAACAAGAGATGACCATAATTGGCTTAGAATCAGAGAAATTTGTTCTCTCACAGTCATAGAAACTAGAAGCCTGAAATCAAAGTGTCTATAGGGCCCTCTCCTTCCTCTGAAGCCTTTAGGGAAGAACTCTTCCTTTTTCTTCCTAGTTTCTGGTGATCAACCGCTAGCAGTGCTTGGCATTCCTTAACTTTAGTAATATTTCTCCAGTTTCATCCTCTGCCTTCATATGGCCATCTTCCCCCAGTGTCTCTATATCCAGAAATCTCCTGTTCTTGTTAAAGACACCCATCACTGAATTTAGGGTGTACCCTAACCCAGTACAACCTAACCTTAGCTTGATGATGTCTGCACAGACTCTGTTTCCAGATAAGGTCCATTCTATGTTTCCTGGTGGACATGGATTTGGGTAGAATTCTATTCAACCTAGTATACTTGGTGTGTCAGGGTTTTTACTTGCCTTATGTAAATCTTTGGCATCAAGAATTATGTAATTATGTAAAGATCCATAACTTCCTTTCTTGAATCACTAATAACCCGTGGAGACATTATAAAAACCTAGAGCATAGATTACTTCTTTTATTCTGTCTTGAGAAGCATATAGTGGAGATGAATAATTCACATATATAACTTACTTTATGACCTTAAAATCTAATCTAGCTTTTTCTGTCATCTTATTTAAGTTTTACATCACTTTCATTAATGCTTACTAAGGTTATGAAAGGCTAACATCAAACAGAATAAAGTAAATTCCCTCAGGCAAATAAAAAACATATTTTTTACCCATTCTCTCATTTACTATACAATGATATGAATGCCAGGTATCTACATTAGCTTTTTATTTTGCTGCTACTTTTAGTAAAACTTAGTGGGACCTGTGATCAATAATTACTATATAGCTTTCACTTTATAAAAGCTGTTCTATATTTTGTCAAAACTTTAAGTGATTTTTTCAGATAAATTCAAGTGTCTTGAGTAGTGGCTTTCCACCTTTTGCAGGTTTTAGAACTTTATAAGATATAACTATACTTATATAAATCAGTGTGAGTGTAGGATAAGAAATTGTGCACATTATCTTTATTCCAGGACTTTTAACTTCAGCCTTCTGGGTGGTTTTTTTGTTTTGTTTTGTTTTTAAAATCTTCACTCATAAAAATTTTCCACCATGAGACTGTGACACCAATGATGTCGTTCCTATACAGCAGAGAAAGCTGAAGAAGGTGAAGTTATGTTAATAATGAAGTAGTCTTTGTTCAGGGTACTAAATAATATTACCACAGAGTAGATCTTAAAAGATTTTTATAGATAAAGAAAATTTAGAGGGTGATTGATTTAACATCTTCCACTGAGTATTAAATTATGCTTTCCTCATAATTTTTAGATTTTATTCATCACATTAATGACACAGACCCTATACCGAGTACCAACGACAGCAACCCTGGTAAGTAGTTTGAAGTTGAAAGTTTGCCTTGTTTCTTTATTCATCACCTTTTTTCAAAAAAGATATAAGGTAGAATCTATAACTTTATTTTAGGTAAATGACCAGCATAAAATCATTATCTTTAGGTTAACTAAGCCACTGTTAAATTGTTGATAACCAGTAAAGGTTAAAAAAAGAACAGTTCCACAAAAGTTTGTGTTAATGTAAGCTAAACAATATTTAGTTCATGTTATACAGTTCACAGTTATAGCTCACATCGACCGTATCCATATTTGCTTATGATCAATAAATATTTTCAAGTACCTCTATCACTGCTGATTGTTTTAGAAGTCTGGAACCTTTGTTCTCAGTTTATTAATTTAGTTTTAAACATTTATCACTTTAGTTAGTAATATTTAAGATATATAAATGTGTGTCCTAAATTTCCTAATGATCCAAGGCTAGGAAACATGGAAAAATAAATTGAAGATTTGTACCCCCCCCCAAAAAAATCAATTTCTTAGAAAGTTTATTTTAATTAATTTATTAAAAATAAACATTTGGGGACTTTCCTGGTGGTCCAGTGGCTAAGACTCCATGTTCCCTGTGCAGGGGGCCTGGGTTTGATCCCTGGGCAGGGAACTAAGATCCCATATGCTGCAACTAAGACCTAGTGTGGCCAAATAAATACATTAAATAAATAAAGAGAATTAAAAAATAATTAAAAAATAATAAATGTTTGTAGTCTGTGTTTATCCAGTATGGCAGTCATAGGAAAAATGGATAGAAAAGCTAATATAACCTGAGTAACAGCATAACTAACATCACCTAAAGCTTTTATGTGTTTAGGTTTTAGAGATACTGAATTGATATTTTGATGGAGGTACACATTGATCACTAAGAGGACAATTCACTCAATGCATATTTATTAAATCTGTTATGTGTCAGAAACTGTTCTAGGCTCTGGGATATAATGGACAGACAAGAGTTTCTCTTGTGAAGTGTACATTCCAGTGTTTGCTGTTCAGTGTCTTACTTTACCCCTTAATTAAATTAATTAATCTGTCATTTGTTAACACTAGAAAATGAGTGAAGTACCAGCATTATTTCTGTGAATGCACATACACACACACATACTTTTCATTAATTATACTGAAAATATATTCATATAATTTAAACACATACCTCTTGAACCCTGTTCCTTACCTCAGAATTTTCAAAAGCCCAAGAAACATACTGGTTTTAAAATAGAAATTCATTTACTATAGCTACTCTGATATCAATTGATGAAACTAGTGTATTACTATCTAGCAGGATTCCTTGAGTAGAGAGTCAGTTCATTGTTGAGTTCATGAATATTACAATTGCACTAATAATTTGGAGAGCATTATCAGCAAAGTCAGTTTACTTTGCATAGTGATATGTTGATAGTATCACTTCTTGATTTTTTGGTTTATTTTAAACAAAGTATTGAACAGAGTATCAAGCAATCCATTTCAGTAAGTATTAGAAATGACAGCAGACATTTACTGGATACTCACTGTGTGCAAGCATTGTTCTGAATGTTTTACAGCACCTTCATAAGGTAGTACTGTTCTCTTCATTTTCTATAGGGCTTCCCTGGTAGCTCAGCTGATAAAGAATCTGCCTATAGTACAGGAGACCCTGGTTCAATTCATGAATTGGGACAATCCCCCAGAAAAGGGATAGGCTACCCATTCCACATTCTTGGGCTTCCCAAAGCATAGAAAATTTAGTGACTTTGTGTGTTGAGTGACAGAGTGAAGATTCTTTATTCAATCAGTTTACTTCCATAACCTATGTTCTTTACCACTCTAGTTATTAGCACAGGAAAAATTCAAGTTAACTTGCTTTTGTCCAAAGCATAGAAGGAAAAAAATACAGGTTAAAAGTGCTGACTAAGAAAACTATTTGGCTTTGTGGCATGCCAAATAACAGATAGAGAATAAAATTGTTGCTCAGCATTTTTTTACAGCATTAAACATTCTTTACAAAGAGCTGATTATTAGCAAAAGTACTATTATGAACTTAGAAGCACAGTGAGAATGATTTGTATTCTCTCTGCAAACAGAAGAAACTGCCACTTGTAGATCAGTGTTAGGAAAAATACAGTTCATTCACTTCCCAGTTCTCTGGATAACATCTGGGCTTTCAGCTGCTCTAAGGCCTGAGAAACATCCAGGACAGTTACTCTGGATTGCTGGTATTCAAGATTCTTAAATTATAAGCAATTATTAGATTTTGGCAGTACCATGGCAATGTTTCAATGGTGTCTGCTTTTTATTCCAAACCCATCGATTTTGCTTATTGTTAGAAGAAGCCTGTTCTCTGGACTTTGTGTGGGTTATTAGCAAAATGAACAATTACCTTGAATGATGTGTCTTATATGATTGTAATAATAAGATCAAATATCATCCAACCCAATATTTTCTCTCTGGTAGTGGGACAGAAGGATAATTGGTAGAATAATTTTATAGTTTCCAGTAGAAAGTAGAAATCAAGGCTATACCTCAAAATTTTCTAACATTCCACCTTTAATTATTTATAGGTAAAAGTTTTCTGATATAACTACGTACAAAATAGATAAACCACAAGGACCTCCTATATAGCGCAGGAAAGTATATTCAATATCTTATAATAACCTATAGTGGAAAAGAGTCTGAAAAATAATATCTGAATCACTATGCTATATACCTGAAACTAACACAACATTATAAATCAATTATACTTCAAAGTTAAATAATAAAAAAAAAAATTGAAAAGGCTCCACATATATCTAAACATAACCCTCTATTTTTTTGCCCCCAAAAGGAGAAACCTAATATTCATGGTAAAACTTAAGGTTGGTAGAGCAAGTGTAAGTCTCATTGTTCTTCTTTGTTGCCTCCTCTGATCTGTTGCTTCCTTGTTACAGTGATTTGTCCAAGTGCCGGGAGCGGTGGCCATCCTGACAACGGCTCCATGATTTTCTATGCCAGTGACTCGGGACTCCAGCAGTTTGAAAAGTGGTGGAATAAGTCCAAGACAGTGCCCTTTTACCTCATAGGGCTCCTTCTGCCACTGCTTAATTTCAAATCTCCTTCATTTTTTTCAAAATTTAACATCCTAGGTAAGCCAAGGCACTGTGTTATAGAGCCTCTGTATGGTATAATACATGCTGGATTCTGTGGGAATATGGTCTGACCAGCAAAACAGTCACCTTCCAGGCCTGTTCATCTGTGTTCAATTTGTTCACGCAATATTGCCCTACTTTTTGCTTTTCTTGATGAAGTTTGGCACAGAAAAAAATAGAGATGGCCATCTCAAGCCCAAGTCCCTGTTTAAGATGAGTTACTGGGTTTTCCATTCGATCCTTACTGAACAACTATTCCTCATTTCCTCTACAACTAGTGGCAGTAGACTAAGATTTCAGCAGGAGAAATCCAAAGTGAATATTATAGAACTTCTCAGTTCTAAAGTTTGGAAATATTAGAACTTACTAAGGGAAATTATGGAATATTTTTTCCCTACAGTTTCTATTTAAGAGTATAAGCACAGAATTATCCCTTGACTTTGAACCTGGAATATTGTTATCTAACTGAAGGGCCTTAGGCTTATTCTGTTTTTGCTCTGTTCCTCAGTGCTTTTTCTTTCTTTTCAACACTATTGCCTCTTTAAAGGAACAGACTTCTTTTTGTGAGACCTGTTTTTCAGAAATTTCTGAAATCACTGAAGAAATTTCAGAAAAGGACCCTGTATGAAAGCTCAGGTCTGGTTAACTAAAGACAAGGGTATCATTCATAAAGAACTGATAACTCAAATAGATAATAGGATTTCACCTTTTCCCTGTAGATATGGTCTCTTGGTAGGCAGACTAGAGTATGAAAAAATTAGATTACATCAAAGAGATGACTTTTGGGTTTTTTTTCAAAAGACCAAAGAAGGAGGTAAGGATATTTCTCTATACCTTAGCTTCATAGCAGAATTCACCATGAGACTACAACAGACACACACAGAAAATGAAGAGTGGTGGTTATATAAGCTTCAACCTCTTGTATGCATCCTTTCTGAATCAGCTAACCTCCAAACCCACAGTAGAGCTTATAGAGCTCATTTGTGGTTTCCTGATTTGCTGGCCAACTTTCCTATGGAACAGATCTTTAAAAGTTAGCTTGTGAATTTACAGAAGAACTTGCTCAATCGGGCAAAACAATCACTAGGCTTCTAACCAGGTTAAATTCTTCTCTACCTCCTTAAGATATTTTGGTTTTGTCCTTTCTCTTGTCACTTTCCCTTTTAAAACTACATATAACTTCTTTAGAGAAATCAGAACCTAATTCCTCTAAATACCATCATGGATCTCTTGACTCTGCTCAATAGTGACTGGACTTAATTCCTTAAATCCTCTAACTTCCAGACTACTAAAAAATCCTGAAATTCTGAATGCCCACTTTACCCTACATAAAGTAAGTGTTCAGTGTACACACAGTGAATGAAATCTGAAATCTTTCCATGGAGCAAGTAGTACTAAACAACCAAAACTTCATCTAGATACTAGATCAGGTTGTTCATGGACTATTTGACTTATTGCCTTTCTCAAATAAGTTTATGATCCACATTTACTACTTTTCTTTCTTTACTTTCTACTGTCTTACACTAAATATTTTGACAGATTTTCCCAACTTGTTGGCTGTCTCTAACTTTTAATATGGAGAATAAGAGTCAGGGACTTCCCAGGGGTCCAGTGGTTAAGACTTCGTGCTTCTAATTCGGGGAGTGCAGGTTCTACCCCTGGTTGGGGAATGAAGATCCCACATGCTGCACAGACAAATTAGAAAAAAGTCAGTTTTGTGTTTTGTTTTTTCCTAAGTAACCTTACAATCTTATAATAAACTCTCTGCATGTATCAGAACCTAAATTCAGCTCATAACTTCTTAGGCCTACTACATAGTTTTGTGCTTTGTTTTCTGATATCTTCCGGGGTTTGTTTCTGTTCTTTAGATCTCACCTGCGCATAAATACTAATGCTAATTTTCCAAACTTTGCTGAAAGTGTAGAAACAAAATTTGATTTTTAAATAGTCTGTAAAAATAAATAAATAAATAAATAGTCTGTAAAACAAAGATGATTAATGGTTTCTGAATTTTTCCTTGCAGGCACAGTGTCTGTTCTCTACTTGATTTTTCTCGTCACTTGGAAGGCTATTCGCTTGGGATTTCATTTGGAGTTTCATTGGTTTACACCAACAGAATTTTTTGTCCCAGGTGAGCTATTTCAGCCAAGTAAAGAATTAATAAATTACAGTAATGTGATCTTTAGTTAACTATTCTTAGCTATTGTTACTATAAAACAAATAATCATAGTTTTTATGATGAGCACTTTTTATTAATGCTGTTAAGCTAAAACCAGGAATACAGTTGAAATTACTATGGTTTTCTTGCAGTTGGGGATAACCAGGACCCTTTGTCATTTCTACTTGGGAGTTCAAAGTCACAATGCAATTGAAAAATCAATAACTCATTCTCTAGACATCTCTGAGAAGGCATAACCCTAGAATTTTAGAGACTTAGAACATAGTAAGTAATAAATATATATGGATAATACTAGTAATTGTAGGTCATCTGCTTGGTGGTTCTATGGTAGGTAATGCCACGTGACCCAGGTCTGCTGCAGGCAGAGCCCCTGTCCCCGGGGCAGGCCACTGCTGACTTGTACCTCCACAGGAGACACTCAAACACTCAAAGGCAGGTCTGGCTCAGTCTCTGTGGGACCTCTGGGTCCTGGTGCGCACGGTTTTGTTTGAGCCTTCCGAGCATCTCTGGTGGGTAGGGGGGTTTGATTCTAAATGCGATTTCTCCCCTTCTGCCATTTTGTTAGGACTTTTCCTTTGCCCTTGGACATGGGACATCTTTTTTTGGTGAGATCCAACATTCTCCTGTGAACAGTTGTCCAGCAGCAAGTTACAATTTTGGAGTTCTCGCAAGAGATGAGTACACATTCTTCTATTCCTCCATCTAGTTGCAGAATGATTATACCAAAGAAATTCCCACAGTGTTAAGAAAGTTCTAGGACCCACAACAGATTTCTCAACTTGGGGATCCGGCAAAGGGACTCAGAACCCCCAGGCAATTTGACTTTGGAGACAGTGGGATTTGATTACAGAACTTCCACAGGGCTGGGGAAACAGATTCTTGGAGGGCACAAACAAAACCTTGTGAACACCAGGACCAGGAGAAAGGAGCATTGTGCCCACAAGAGACTGAGTGAGACTTGCCTTTGAGTGTCAGGCAAAACAACAGAGATGGAACACAGCCCCATCCATCAGCAGAAAATTGGATTAAAGATTTCCTGAGCATGGCCCCACCCATTAGAATAAGACCCAGTTTCCCCCACAGTCAGTCTCTCCCATCAGGAAGCTTCCATAAGTGTCTTATCCTTTTTTATCAGAGGGCAGACCGAATGAAAACCACAGTCACAGAAAACTAACCAAACTGATCACATGGACCCCAGCCTTGTCTAACTCAATGAAACTATGAGCCATGCCTTGTAGGGCCACCCAAGATGGATGGGTCATGGTGGAGAGTTCTGACAAAAGTGGTCCACTGGAGAAGGGAATGGCAAACCACTTCAGTATTCTTGCCTTGAGAACCCCATGAACAGTATGAAAAGGCAAAAAGATACGACGCTGAAAGATGAACTCTCCAGGTCAGTAGGTGCCCAATATGCTACTGGAGATCAGTGGAGAAATAACTCCAGAAAGAATGAAGAGACGGAGCCAAAGCAAAAACAACACCCAGTTGTGGATGTGACTACGGATGGAAGTAAAGTCTGATGCTGTAAAGAACAATATAACATGGGAACCCAGAATGTTAGGTCCATGAATCAGGTGGATTAGAAGTGGTCAAACAGGAGATGGCAAGAGTGAACATCAACATTTTAGGAATCAGTGAACTAAAATGGACCGGAATGGGAGAATTTAACTCAGATGACCATTATATCTACTATTGTGGGCAAGAATCCCTTAGAAGAAATGGAGTAGCCCTCATGGTCAACAAAAGAGTCCAAAATGCAGTACTTGGGTGCCATCTCAAAATGACAGAATGATCTCTGTTCAATTCCAAGGTAAACAATTTAATATCATAGTAATCCAAGTCTATGCCTCAACCACTAATGCTGAAGAAGCTGAAGTTGAATGGTTCTATGAAGACCTACAAGACCTTCCAGAACTAACACCAAAAAAGGATGTCCTCTTTATCATAGGGGACTGAAATGCAAAAGTAGGAAGTCAGGAGATACCTGGAATAACAGGCAAGTTTGGCCTTGGAATACAAAATGAAGCAGGGCAAAGGCTAACAGAGTTTTGCCAAGAGAACTCACTGGTCATAGCAGACACTCTCTTCCAACAACACAAGAGACAATTCTACAAATGGACATCACCAGATGGTCATTACCGAAATCAGATTATATTCTTTGCAGCCGAAGATGGAGAAGCTCTATACAGTCAGCAAAAACAAGACCAGGAGCAGACTGTGGCTCAGATAATGAACTCCTTATTGCAAAATTCAGAGTTAAATTGAAGAAAGTAGGGAAAATCCCAAGCCCATTCAGGCATGACCTAAAATCAAATCCCTTATGATTATACAGTGAAAGTGACAAATAAATTCAAGGAATTAGATCTGATAGACACAGTACCTGAAGAACTTGGTGACCAAGACCATCCCCATGAAAAAGAAATGCAAAAATGCAAAATGGTTAGCTGAAGAGGCCTTACAAGTAGCTGAGAAAAGAAGAGACGCTAAAAGCAAAGGGGAAAAGGAAAGATATACCCATCTGAATGCAGAGTTCCAAAGAGTAGCAAGAAGAAATAAGAAAGCCTTCCTCAGTGATTCAATGCAAAGAAATATAGGAAAACAAAGAATGGGAACACTGGAGATCTCTTCAGGAAAATTAGAGATACCAAGGGAACATTTTATGCAAAGATGGGCACAATAAAGGACAGAAACAGTATGGACCTAACAGAAGCAGAGGATATTAAGAAGAGGTGGCAAGAATGCACAGAAGAACTGTACAAAAATATAAAAAAGGTCTTAATGACCCAGATAATCACAATGGTGTGATCACTCACCTAGAGCCAGACATCCTGGAATATGAAGTCAAGTGGGCCTTGGGGAGCATCACTAGGAACAAAGCTAGTGGAGGTGATGGAATTCTAGTTGAACTGTTTCAAATCCTAAAAGATGATGCTGTGAAAGTGCTGCACTCAATATGCCAGCACATTTGGAAAACTCAGCAGTGGCCACAGGACTGGAAAAGGTCAGTTTTCATTCCGATCCCAAAGGAAGGCAATGCCAAAGGATGCTCAAACTACCACACAATTGCACTCATCTCACATGCTAGCAAAGTAATGCTCAAAATTCTCCAAGCCAGGCTTCAACAGCATGTGAACCGAGAGCTTCCAGATGTTCAAGCTGATTTTAGAAAGGGCAGAGGAGCCAGAAATGAAATGGCCAACATTCGCTGGATCATCAAAAAAGCAAGAGAGTTCCAGAAAGCATTTACTTCTGCTTTATTGACTACACCAAAGCCTTTGACTCCTTAGATCACAACAGACTGTGGAAAATTCTTCAAGAGATGGGAATACCAGGCCCCCTGACCTGCCTCCTGAGAAATCTGTATGCAGGTCAAGAAACAACAGTTAGAACTGGACATGGTACAATGGACTAGTTTCATATTGGGAAAGGAATATGTCAAGGCTATGTATTATCACTCTGCTTATTTAACTTATATGTAGAGTACATCATGCAAAATGCTGGGCTGGATAAGCACAAGCTGGAATCAAGATTGCCGGAAGAAATATTAATAACCTCAGATACGCAGATAACATCACCCTCATGGCAGAAAGCAAAGAGGAACTAAAGAGCCTCTTGATGAAGGTGAAAGAGAAGAGTGAAAAAGTTGGCTTAAAACTCAACATTCAGAAAACTAAGATCATGGAATCCAGTCCCATCACTTCATGGCAAATAGATGGGGAAACAATGGAAACAGTGACAGATTTTATTTTGGGGGCTCCAAAATCACTGCAGATGGTGATTGCAGCCATGAAATCAAAAGACACTTGCTCCTTGGAAGAAAAGCCATGACCAACCTAGACAGCATATTAAATAGCAGAGACATTACTTTGCCAACAAAGGACCATCTAGTCAAGGCTATGGTTTTTCCAGTGGTCATGTATGGATGTGAGTGTTGGACCATAAAGAAAGCTGTGTGCTGAAGAATTGATGCTTTTGAACTGTGGTGTTGGAGAAGACTCTTGAGAGTCCCTTGGACTGCAAGGAGATCCAACCAGTCCATCCTGAAGGAACTCAAACCTGAATATTCATTGGAAGGACTGATGCTGAAGCTGAAGCTCCAGTACTTTGGCCACCTGATGTGATGAGCTGACTCATCTGAAAAGGCCTTGATCCTGGGAGAGATTGAAGGCAGGAGGAGAAAGGGATGACAAAGGATGAGGTGGTTGCATGGCATCACCGACTCGACTGACATGAGTTTGAGCAAGCTCCAGAAGTTGGTGATGGACAGGGAAGCCTGGTGTATTGTATTCCATGGGCTCGCAAAGAGTCGGACGTGACTGAGTCACTGAACTGAACTAAATGCTGGTAATTATCATTGTTCCCCTTATGGGTTTTTTCTTTTAATGTTGATGTTTTTCAGACTAATTAAGATGGTGATTATTAAGTGTTTTTTTCCTCCTTTTTTCCCCCCATAGCAATTTTTTGTTTCACCCAAATTTAGAGTATTTTGAACATGACAGAAGGGCATCTTTCCAACCAGGGGATCAAACCCAGGTGCCCCGAATTGCAGGCAGGATTTTTTACCATCTGAGCCACCGGGGAAGCCCAAGAATACTGGAGTGGGTAGCTTAACCCTTCTCCACGGAATCTTCCCAACCTAGGAATCGAACTGGGGTCACCTTCATTGCAGGCAGGTTCTTTGTCAGCTGAGCTACCAGGGAAGTCCAAAGCAATGAATGGATAATGCTAAATGAGGAGACAGACTAGAAAATAGAAGTGGCTATTATGCTTGTACCTTAAGAACTAATAAGGAGAAAGAAAGTAGTACAAAATCCTGTTGTTGATTTAGAAAGACTGGTTTCCTTCCATTCTTCAACTGTTGATTCTGGCAATGTAGATTTCAAGTCTTTATTCAATTTCTCAGGTTTGTCTCTACAGCCTACAATTATAGTTGTCTTTGTTTCATTTATTACAACATTCTTGAGTTTTCCAGGTGTACTGAGTTGGTGATCGTTGGAAGTCATTGTTTGTGTTACCATGGTTACTTATTTTTAGTTCATCTGGCTGCATCAACTTTAATTTTTTAAATTTCTATTAGACGCCCACAAAGAATAAAAAGTCAGTTTAAATTCAGGATAAAGGAAGCACTGGGGCTTGAAAGGCATCCTTCTCTCACAGATTGTATTTAAAATTGAATAGTGATAAAAATGGCAACTTTAAGCTACTTTTTCCACTGATTAATAAAAATAGTCTATTTTCTAAAAGTAGTTTCATAATGATTTATATTTAGACTTAGTGATTAAAGTTCCTGCTAATGATAGAACATTAGAGATAAATATGAAAGAAAGGGAGAGTATTAATAGTTATTTAGAAGATGGAAAAGAGAAACATGTTTAAGTAGTTATCAAGCCATTTATTTCACTTTGCTTCATTTCTAAATGATGTGAAAGGAGAATCATGAAGACTGAAAGGAGTTTTTATAAATATTTATGGCTCTGAGACTTACTGTGATTGAATAATTTTTCAATAAAGAAAATATGTCATAAATCTTTCTTAGTAAAGGCTAATTAAAAACAAGAAAACTTGGAGGGTGTGAATCTTTACTGTCCTGGTGAAGAAATTCTCATAAACTTCTGAGTCTAATTGAACCTTTATGTACTCTTGTTTCTAAAAATTCACTTTTCAGTTCAGTAAGTATATCCCATCACCCTTCTTCCCAGATAATTGGAAAAATAACAAGAAAAACTTGCTAATGTATTTCATTCTATCCTTTCCTGCCTACTCGGGGACTTTACTTTTTGCAGTTATCTTTTCTTTTTTAATCATGCATTATCAGATTTTTCCTACTAAACTATTCCTACTAGTATACAAACATGTTTCCCAGTCTAAAAACAAAAACTCGTATGACCCCATTCCCTGTAACTGTTATTTCCTTTTAAAGAAAAACTTTGTATGAGTTGTCTGTGCTGTCTCCACTTCTTCCATTTTGCCTCACTTTGGTTAGGCTTTTGCTCCAGTCACTCCAAGACTGATGACCAATGACTTCATCTTTCCAAACCCCATGACCAAATCCCATACCTCTTCTTACTCAACCTATAAGCAACATGGGGCACATTTGGCCACGTCTTCCATCTTAAAACACTTTATTTGCTTAACTTCTAAAACCCTATTCTCTTGATTCTTCTACATAACTGTTCCTTTTCTTATCTCTGACTTCTAAATGATAGTCATCCACAGTTTAGACACAAACCCCGCTTCTCTCTACCTTTATTCCCTAAATAATGTCATCTATAATCACCTAGCTTTATATGTTATCAAAGAAATTATGTAAGAAATTTCCTCAGAACTGAAGAACATGTGTTTGTAGACATAAGGGCCCAAAACATTGTGAATAAGACCCACACCAAAGCATATCATTATGAAATTTCACAACACCAGGGATAAAGAAAAGAGCTTTCAGGGACTAAGAACAAGCCTGTACAAAAGATCTGGAATCAGAATAGTATCAGACTTTTTAACAACAGCTCTGAAAGAAAAAGACAATAGAAGGTCAACAAAGGTCTCAGAATAAATTATTTTGACCTAAAATCCTAAAGCCCACCATACTGTCATCCAACTGTTAGAGTATATAATAAAGGTATTTTCGGAAAGTCTCACAAAATTTTACCTTCCATGCACTCTTTCTCAGGACAATACTGCAAAATGTGCTTCACCAAAAAGAAGTAGAATATCAAGAAATTCTCAGAATGATGGTGAAGGGAAATCCTAGGAAACAGCTGTGCAGCAGGCCTAGGGAGCAGCCAGCCCAGATTACAGCAGGTAGACAGATGGCTCCAAGAGGCATTTTTTCAAAGACAAAAATCATAAAATGCAAAAGGTTATTTGATGTGTTATATAGATAGAGTGGAGTTCTTCCATTCTTTTGGAGAGTTTAGGGAAGAATTAGCTTTAACTAGAAAATTAGGCAACCAAAAAGGAAAAAAGTCAACTATTACTTCCAATAAAACAGCATAAGTATTTTATATAAGAAAGAAGAATGTAATAATAGTAATAGATTCCATGGCTTAACTATGAATAATAGATAATAATCATAAAAATGAAAACTTTGATTTTACAAAATCAGAATTATGATTCTATTAGGGGTATAGGACATGGGAAGTGAAGGGTGATAGTGATATAAAAGTCCTAAAGCCTTCTGGTGGAAAATTAATGGATCATGTCTAACATTTTAAAGTAAAGCAAAAGGAATATAAGCATATTACTTAAAAATAGATTATAAATTTAAGATATGCTAAATAGTTACAAGAGTTATAATTAGTTGCCTCTGGGAAACAGGATTCAGGATGGGAGATGTGAAAGATATGAAACTGGTTTTTGTTAGCAACCTTGTGATACTATTTAACTTTTAACAATTAGTATACATTTAAGACTACAATTTGGAAAACCCCATGGATAGAGGAGCCTGGTAGGCTGCAGTCCATGGGGTTGCTAAGAGCCAGACACGACTGAGCGACTTCACTTTCACTTTTCACTTTCATGCATTGGAGAAGGAAATGGCAACCCACTCCAGTGTTCTTGCCTGGAGAATCCCAGGGACGGCGGAGCCTGGTGGGCTGCCGTCTGTGGGGTCGCACACATGACTGAAGCGACTTAGCAGCAGCAGCAGCAGCAACAGCAAGACTGCAATTAAGATTACATTTTTAAAATGAAAAGCTGTTAAATGCTTTGAAACTGACTTCAAAAAGAGACTCAGACACTGATTTTCAAGGATTATGGAGTGATTTGCCATTTGATAGCAGCATTGTGTTAATCTGTAACCAGAAAAACATAATTTTCTAACCACATGTACTTTAAATAGTATGTATATAGCCCACATTTTTTGTTGTTTTTGCTTTTGAACTTTTTATTAAAGTATAGCATGCATTTATAATAAAAGTGCATAGTTCCTAAGTGTACAACTTTATTAATTTTCACAAACTGAACAAACCAGATAACCAGCACCCTGTTTAAAACCAGAAATTACTATGAATAACACCGCAGAAGTCCGTCTCATTCTCCCTACCAGTTGGTATTGCCCTGCAGAGATAACCACTGTTCTAACTTTTAACCCCAAAGATTAATTTTGTCTGTTTTTTGACTGACTATAGTTGGTTATATCTGTATTTAGTCCTCTGCCCATGTTTTTAATTGGATTGTTTATTTTCTTGCTATTGAGTTATATGAGTTATTTATATAGTTTGATTATTAGTTGTTTATCCAATACATGATTTGCAAACACTTTCTCCCATTTTGTAGGTTGCCTGTTCATTTCATCAATGGATTACTTTGCTGTACAGAAGCTTGTTAGGTTGATGTGACTCCATTTGTTTATTTTTGTTTTTGTTGCCTTTGCTTTTGGTGTCAAATAAAAAAAATCACTGCCAAGATCAATATCAAGGAGCTTACCCTCCTGCCCATGTTTTCTTCTAGGGATTTTATGGTTTCAGGTCTTACCTTCAAGTTTTTAATCCATTTAGAGTTGATCTTTGTATATGGTTTAAGATAGGGGGGCCCAGTTTCATTCTTTTGCATGTGTCTCCCAGTTTTTCCAACACCATTTATTTAAGAGACTGTTCTTTCCCCATTGTATATTCTTGACTTCTTTGTCATAAATTAATTAACTGTATATGTGTGGATTTATTTCTGAGCTCTCTGTTCCACTGATCTACGTGTCTGTTCTTTGTCAATACCATGCTGTTTTGATTACTATATCTTGTAATAAAGTTGAAAACCAGGAAGTGTGATGCCACCAGCTTCATGCTTCTTTCCCAAGATCACTTTGGCTGTTTGGAGTCTTTTATGTTTCTATACACATTTCAGGAATGTTTGTTCTATTTCTGTGGAAAATGTCATTGAAATTTTGATGGAGATTGCATTGAATGTGTAGATTGTTTTGAGTAGTATGGACATTTTAACAATATTGATTCTTCCAATTCATGAACTTGGAGTCACTTTCCATTTATTTGTGTCTTAAGTTTCTTTCATCATGTCTTACAGATTTTAGTTCATAGGTCTTTGAACTCCTTGGTTAAATTTTTCCTTGGTATTTTATTCTTTTTGATGCTACTATAAATGGGATTGTTTTCTTAATTTCTTTTTCTGATAGTTTGTTATTAGTGTATAGAAACACAACAGATTTTGTATGTTGAAATAGTGCTCCCCAAGTTTTCTGATTTTATGTATTGGTTCTAAAAGTTTTTTGGTGGCATTCTTAGAGTTTTCTGTATATAGTATTATATCCTTGACAGACGGAGTCAGTTTCATTTCTTCCTTTCCAATTTTGATGCCTTTTATTTCTTTTCTTGCTCTGACTAAGACTTTCAATATTGTGTTGGATAAAAATGGCAAGAGTAGGTAGGCATCCTTGTGTTGTTCCTGTTCTTGGAGGAAAAGTTTTCAGTTTATCGTCATTGAATATGACATTCGTTCTGGGTTTTTCCTATATATGGCCTTTATTATGTTGAGGTACTTTCCCTCCATACCCAGTTATTTGAGAATTAATATCATAAATTGGTGTTCAGGCTCGATTTTGGAGGGTAAGTCCCTCCAGTGTGCACACTGGGAACATTTTTTTCCAATCAATCTGGGCTTTTCCTTTATAGGACAAGCCAATTTGGTTGGGTACCCATTTGCAGAGGAGAGGTGTTGTTGGATTCTACTCTGAACTGATTCATTTAGAACTAGTTCTCGTGGGGCAGGCCCACCCTAGTTGAAATTAGCTCATTTGTAGGGTACATTTATTTACCTGATTTGGGAACTGGTCCAGTTGGAACTGGTTCATTTGGGAGCTAGTTCTTGAGGGGGTGGGTAGCCTAGTTGGAATGAGTTCATTTGTTATATAGGGTAAATTTATTTTATAGGGTAAATTTGTTTTATAGGGTAAATTTATTTACCCTATCAGGGAATCAGTTCATCTATATTCATCAATGCTGAAATCTGTGCCGTTTTTCTTGGAATTTGTCTGCATCTTTTGTGTTTTGGTGTTAATAAAGCTTATAAAAATGGGAATTATTTCATGTGTACCAGGGGAAAGATCTTTGGGGTGCATATTAGATACGTTAAGATCAGAAGGACAATGGCCCCTGAATGGTTCACAATTAAACAGTCAGAAGTGCTTTACAAAGGAGAGGAACATTCTGATAATGAACATGCCCAGGAGGCTCCCTTGGACTTGTGGCATCCAATTTTAATTTCCCCTACAGGAGCCTGGGAGAAGGAAATGGCAACCCACTCCAGTAGTCTTGCCTGGAGAATCTCATGGACAGAGGAGCCTGGGAGGCTACAGTCTATCGGATCACAAAGAGTTGGGTGTGACTGAGTGACTTAAACTTATTGTAAAATGCTTTTTCTGCATCTATTGAAATGATCATATGATTCTTATTCTTCAATTTGTTAATGTGGTGTATCACACTGATTGATTTGTACATGTTGAACCATACTTGCATCCCTGGAATAAATCTCACTTGATAATAGTGTGTAATCCTTTTAATGAATTGTTTAACTTGGATTGCTAATATTGAGAATTTTTGTATCTGTGTTCATCAGGGACATTGGCCTGTAATTTTCTTTTTTTGTAGTATCTTTGTCTAGCTTTGGTATCAGGGTAATTCTGGCTTTGTAAAATGAGTTTGAAAGTATCTTTCTCTTTTATTTTTTGGAAGAGCTTGAGAAGGATGGTATTAATTCTTGATTGGTAGAATTCACAGTGAAGCTATCTGGTCTTAGACTTTTGTCTGTTGAGAGGGTTTTAATTGTTGGTTCAATCTCTGGTCTGTTCAAATTTTCTGTTTTTTCATGATTCAGTCTTGGTAGTTTGCATGTTTTTAGGAATTTATTCATTTCTTCTAGATTGTCCAGTTTGTTGGTGTCTTGGTGTATGATTGTTCATGTAGTGTCTTATGATCTTTTGCATTTCTGTTGTATCAGTTTTGGCATCTTCTCTTTCATTTATATGAATCCTTTCTTTTTTTTCTTGGTTAATCTAGCTGAAGTTTTATCTATTTTATCTTTCAAAAAAAAGCCAGCTCTTAGTTTTGTTGATCTTTTCTATTATCTCTTTAGTCCCTATTTCATTTATTTCTTGCTGACCTTTGTTATTTCTCTTCCTTTTAACTTTGGGATTTATTTGTTCTTTTTCTAGTTTCTTTAGGTACAAAATTAGATTGTTTATTTGAGATTTTTCTTATTTCTTGAGGTAAGCCTATCATGTGTAAATGATAATTTTATCATCTTCTCAAATATTGGAGCTTTGTTATAATTATGTAAGTATAATGCTGTTGATCATTCTTTTTCTTGTTAGAAGGTATCCCTCTGTTGATGTCTGTCTCAATAGGGCTTTTTTTTTTTAACCTGTATTGTTGAAACACCTCATAGAGTAACTGCTATGAACACTGGAATGCATTATCTTTTCAAAGTAGTGTTTTCATTTTCTCCAGATAAATACCCAGTAGTGGAATTACTGGGTCAATATGGTAGTTCTGTTTTGATGATAGCCATTTTGTATGAGATGCAAGGTAGTATCTCATTTGGTTTTAATTTGAATTTCTCTGATGATCAGCAGTGTAGATCATTTTTTCATGTACCTTTTGACTATCTGTGTATCTTTCTGAAAAATGTATATTGAGGTCTTCTACCCATTTTTCATTCAGACCCTGAATTTCATCTTGCTCTGCAACATACTAGTTGTATAACCTCAAACAGAAATAACTAATATAAAGTACCCTCACATGGACTTTCCTGGTGGTCCACTGGTTTCGACTCCGTGCTTCCAACACAGCGGGCATGGGTTCGATCCCACATGCTGCGAAGCATGGCCAAAAATGATAATAATAATAAAACATCCCCACAGGCATGATTTCTTGATTCCTCTTCTTTCCCTTTTCAAGTATTTGTTCAAGTATAATGTTAGCCTTGAAGAACTTTATAAAGACATTTTATTCGGCTACTAGTACTCATTTTCCAGTTGTCAGCTTTAATGCATGTTTTTTCCTCTCTCTTTTTCTCCTAGAGATAAGATTTCAGTTTCCACAACTGACTGGGGTGCTTACCCTTGCTTTCTTTATTCATAATTGTATTATCACACTCTTGAAGAACAACAAGAACCAAGAAAACAATGTGAGTAATTACCTGAGAAATTGACTTTTGTTACTAAACCTTAACTTTTAAATGTAAACCACAAAACAGTGGTCAGCAAACTTCTGTAAAGTTTCGGGTGGTAAATATCTTAAACCTTATGGGCCATGGGTTTGCAACTACCCAACTCTACTATTGTGGCATGAAAAGTAACTATAAACAATATGTAAGTAAATGGGTAGTGCCTGTGTTGCAAGAAAATTGTATTTACAAAAACAGACAGTTGGCCATATTTCATCCATGGGCCGTAATATTTTGCTCTAGAGCAGTCACTTAAAAAAGGAAAAAGAAAAGATGTATAGCTGATAGCCAGTAGCCGTGAGATCTTTAAAAATACCCAAGTGACGTAAAAGAAAACAGGAAAAAGGAAACAAAGAATATATGGTACAGATAGAAAACAAATAGAAAGATAATAGATTCAAACTCAGTCATATTAATAATTACATTTAAAATGGTCTAAATACTACAATTAAAAGAGATTGTCAGTCTGACTAAAAAGAAAAAAAACTATGTACTGTCTACAAGAAACTTACTTTAAATATAAAGATATACCATGCAGACATTAAGTGTAAGAGAGTTGTTGTTCAGTTACTAAGTCGTGTCTGACTCTTTGCAACCCCATGGACTGCAGCATGCCAGACTCCCCTATCCTTCTCTATCTCCCGGAGTTTGCTCAAATTCATGTCCGTTGAGTTATGATGCTATCTAATCAACTCATCCTCTGCCGCCATCTTCTGTTGTCTTCAATCTTTCCTAGTATCAGGGTCTTTCCCAATGAGTCAGCTGTTTGCATCAGGTGGCCAAAGTATCAGAGCTTCAGTTTCACATCAGTCCTTCCAATTAATATTCAGGGTTGATTTCCTTTAGGATTGACTGGTTTGATCTCCTTGCAATCCAAGAGTCTCTCAAGAGTCTTCTCCAGCACCACAATTTGAAAGAGTCACTTCTTCAGCACTCAGCTTTTTTTGTGGTCTGGCTCTCACAGCCATAAATGACTACTGGGTAGAAAACAAGTAGAAATATAATAGATTCAAATCCAGTTATGTTGATACTTACATTAAAAATGGCCTAAATACTACAATTAAAAGAGATTGTCAGTTTGATTAAAAACAAAACCTAATTATATACTGTCTACAAGAAACTTACTTTACATATAAAGAGATCATGCAGACACTAAGCGTAAGAGAGATGGAGAGGCTATTTTAATATCAGACAAAGCAGACTTCAGAACAAGGAGTATTGCCAAAGATAAAGAGGAACATTATATGATGATCTTTAAGGACCAGTTCATCAAGAAGACATAATGTATGCTCCCAGTAACAGAGCTTCCAAGTAAAGGAAACAGCAACTGTCTAAATTGTAAGAAGTAGAGAAATCCACAATTATGTTAATAATTAGTGATTTCATCAACCCTCCCTTAATAATTGATGGAGCAAGTGGAAAGTAAGTAAAGATATCGAAAGCATGAAAAACACTATCAGCCTGCCTGGCATTTACAAAGTCTTAAACAACAGCAGAATTCACGTTCTTTTCAAAAACACATGAAACATTTACCAAGATCAACCATACGCCGAGTCAAAGAATGAGTCACAATACACTTGAAAGGACTGAAATCATACCAAGTATGTTCTTTGACCACAATGAAATTAGAAGTCAGTACCAGAAAGAAATCTGAGAAATTGACAAATATGTGGAAACTAAACAACATACTCTTAAGTAACTAATGAACTCAAGGAAAAAAATTACAAGAAAAATTAGGGAAGTACTTTGAGATTACTGAAAATGAAGATAAAACATATCAAAATATATGGGATGCAGTAAAACTATGCTTAGAGAGAAATTTATGGCAGTAAACACCTACATTTAAAAAAAATCTCAAATCAATAACCTAACCTTCTACCTTAAGACACTGGGGGAGAAAAGAGCAAACTAAACCCAAAGAAAGCAGAATTTAACCAGTTACCTGTGGCCTTGTTTGTAAAATTTTAATTCAGCTTGATAGCTTCTAACCATATAAACAAAAATCATGATGAAATTCTAATAGGAGTCTATACAGTTATTGAAAAGTGAAAGTGTTAGTCACTCAGTCATGTCTGACCCTTTGCAACTGTGGATCTTTCTGCTAACAGGAAAGAATATCCTTCGTGTTTTTTCTAGTGCCTTTAAATTTGTCTTGCAATGAGAACATATTAAGTCTTCTCCAAAATTTCTTTGTATGATATTGATAAGTTAGACTCTCTGAAAAATAAGTAATTCAACCACATCAGTTCTTTCTTTCTGTCTTCTCTCATCACTGTACTAGATTTTAATATTAAAAGTGGCTTTTATCAAGGGTTCATGGTAATACAAGAAAGCCATGTGTATAATGTTGCTTCATTGTTTTATAAGAACTGTAATTGAGATATTCTTTGTTAAATTGCTCAGCATCCTTTATGCAAAGACTAGAGAGAAAATTTTCTCTGTTAAAGGCTAGGAAAACATTTCCTTAATGAACTCATTATTTGATAATAAGGGTCATATAACTATTCTTGTTTCTATTTTTGCTTTGACTTTTGGAAAACTTAAGGATTAAGTTCTCTTACCATATTCTATAACTTTTCCTAGGCAAATGTATTTTTATAGTTTTTTCCTTTTTCTGTTACCCTCACACTTTAGATACAGTTTTTATTTTGGAAATGTTTAATCTTATTGTACTTCTGTCATAAACAGTTTTAAATCTTTGGAGGGAATGGGAAGAAAATCTTACTATCCTAAATGAACATTTGGAACTTTGGAGTATAAAGGAAAAATTGAGAATATACTTTATGGCTTTTACTTTTAAATCCCTCTCTCCTTCTTCACAAATTTCCTGACTCCTTGCCACTTGAACTAAGCTGCCAATCACAAATTTTAGGAAGTTTAGAGATATGTGGAAGATATCTTTTTTATCATCACAGGAATAGTGTATGTAGTTAACAGTGTATACTTTGGTTTCAGCCAGGTAACCTTTCTATCCTACTCAACTGATCTCTAATGCTAATTTAAACCAAGTACCACAGAAACCAATTTTGTGAAGTTGGATTCTCATGTTTTGGGTCATTCTATCCATAAGGCTGTGTTTCTCAAACTTCACCACCAAAGTCCCCTTAATGAGAGAGAACACCTGGTACACCTGAGAGTCTGGGGGTGAAGAAAACAATTTCAGTGGAATCTCATGTTTTATCCTAAACACTCATGCATATTTTTATTGTGCTCATAATTAGTTTGTCTTACTATAAAACAGTCTTACAACAGTTGTTTAAGTTACAGGCAGACTTCTCTTTGCACAGTTCCCATATGCATGAATTTCAGTTACTGTGGCTTAGTTAGATTATATCCGTTCCCCCTAACAACATGGTTCAAATTTAGGTTACCACAGGGTTTGAACATGCATAAAGTAGTAACTGGGAGCTTGCTAGGTGGTGCAGTGATAAAGAATCCACCTGCCAATGCAGGAAGGACTGTATAAGTCAATGAATCACTTACAGATCTTCATCTGGAATCAACTGCAGAAAATCTTAGCACCTTAGAAAACTTCACCTCAAGCAGTTTTTTTTCTAGTGACTCCCAGAGTCTTGATTGGCATCTGAACTGGTCCTTCCCTTTTAGATTATTTTCCTTTGTGCCTCTGATCTAGTCCGCACACCCCTTCTCCAGAGATTTTATATTGTGGCTGGTTGGAGTAATTCTCCCTCGGTGAGGTGTTAGAGGTATCTTCCAATGTAACTAAATGAGATATAGTTTCTGTTCCTTAGTAAGACATACCTTACCCCAGAGAAAGTTGTAGAGTTGAAGATCATCCAACTCATTCCTCATCATCAGAATACATTTGCTATATAACCATCCTGAGTCTGTGGACCACCCTCTTCCTATTTCCTCATCATGTTTGAATCAGAAGCTATACCATGCTTGTTTTGTTTTGCCTATCTTTATTTAGTTTTGTTCCCTGCTTACTTCTTTAAAAACTATTTGAGGTGCTCATAACTTAATTTGTTATTTACTTTTTTCTTCTTATGAATCTTTGTAGTTTACTCAACTATATATGTCTGCAGTAGTGTTTATGTAAATGTTTGGGGTAGGCCTGTCTCTTTTTCAGTAAATGTTCCACTGGATAGTCACTATGAAAAGTATGTGGAACAGAAAGATTATAAACCATTTTTGAGAAACAGAATGTGCTCCCAGGCCCACTGTGCCCCACTTGGCATCCTTCCTGTCATTACTTCTGTACTGCCAGCCCTGCCAGCTGCTGCTTATTTGTGAGGCAGAGTAAGTTACTTTATTAATGTACAGGGTTCTTGACACATTTACCAGTTCTTATGGTCACTTGTGCTGATTTTTAAATATATTTTTTACTTTGAGCCTCATTTTCTAAAAGATGGTTTTTTTCTGCCGTTTTCCATTAAAGAGGCTCTTAAGAGGCCATATCTCCAGGCCTAGAACAGTGACGGCTTGGGTTCAAAGACCACATGTGTGCATGCTATTCATAGGTGGCATGTTTCCCAGGATCATGCTAAACCTCAGCTGCTTTTATATTAAAACATCATTTCTGTTCATTAGAGTATTTTCAGATGAAAACAGTTACTTTACAACTCTTGACATAGTTCTACTGAATGTACATTTAAACTACTGAGAAATAGAACTTTTCTAATCATTGTTATTTCTCTTGCATCTGTATGTGTATTTTATTGTTATCTTTTGTTACTCATTACTTGGTACCTCTCTTTCACTGTTTTCTTTACTATTGTTTATTAACTGTGACACAAATGTATTATTAAACTGGTTAACTCTCCATTGTAGTAGCTAAGGGCATGCAGTTTGGAGCCGAAAAGTCTTTGGTTTGAATATTGACTTCATCAACTATTCACGTTGTAACCATGAACAAGTGTTGTAACCTCTCTGCACTAATTTATTTCTCTATAAAATGAAGAAAAGGATAATACCTACTTTAAATATAGAGATTATGTACTGTGTTTTGTACAGAGCCTAGTACCTAGAAGCACTTAATAATTGTAGACAACATGATTATTTTTATCTACATTTACTGAGTTCCTGCCGTGTGCCAGGCATTGTCCTGGGTATTGGGGATATAGGGCTTCCCAGGTGGCGCTAGTGGCAAAGAACCTACCTGTTAGGGCAATAAGAGATGCAGGTTTGATCCCTAGGTCGGGAAGAGCCCCTGGAAGAGGGCATGGGAATCCAGTCCAGTATTCTTGCCTGGAGAATCCCCCAGACAGAGGAGCCTGGCAGGCTGCAGTCCATAGGATCACACAGAGTCAGACTCAACTGAAGTGGCTTTGCACGTGTGCACGCATTGGGGATATAAAGATGAAGACACAGTCCTTGTCTCAGGGATGTCATAGTCTATTAGTATGGACCAACTTGGATGTAGAAAAATTTAAAGACCAACATAATAGAAGAACTATTAACTTTGACTACTTTGGGGTGTGAAAGAATATTTTCTTTCCAGTTGATATCCTCATATCATAAATATAGATTCCTTTATAATAAAAATTAATGATGATTACAATATAGGGTAGGAGATGCCATATTTCAGATGTGTATGCAGTGCTATAAGAACAGGGAAGCAGAAGGGGGAAACTCTCTCATCAGGAAGCCCTTGCATCTTCGCCTTTTTATCATAGTCAGATTTTCCCCAGTTTGCTAAGGTATACATCTTTGCAGAAAGCCTGCCCAAAATAATATGCTGATCAGGTGGTATACAGGCTAAAGACTATCCATGAAATGGTAGCTGTCCCTCTATATGGATACATAGCTCTCTGACACAACCATTTTGGCCTTCCAAGATTTTGTGTTTTGCAAAACTTCTTTGTTCTTGAGTAATATTGAGTAAGCTAAGGGTGGAATGACTTTCAAACATCACTCTGTGAGACACCTACCCATTGTTATGAATATGGGGATTGCCTGGTCCATTTCTGTTCATACCTCACAAGACCATCAGGCAACTCAAAGGGTGACTGAAGTCTAGCCTGGGATGGGCCCTAGAGCTTCAAGAACTAGAGAAGAGACTTTGAAACTTCTCTGGAGGTTTTTCGGCCTCCCCTTGTTCACCCCTACACGGTTAGAAACTCTTAAAATGCTGGAAGCAGTCTCCATAGTCCAGGTTCCTGTAGTTCCATAGCCTTATGAAAGTGTTAGTGAAAGCACTAGTCACCGAGTCGTGTCTGGCTCTTTACAACCTCATGGTCTGTAGCATGCCAGGCTCCTTTGTCCGTGGGATTCTTCAGGCAAGAATACTGGACTAGGTAGCCATTCTTTTCTCTAGGGGATCTTCCCAACCCAGGGATCGAACCCAAATCTCCCGTGTTGTAGGCACATTCTTTGCCATCTGAGCCATCAGGGAAGCCTCTACCATCTAATTTAGGGATTGAAATCCCTGTTTTGTTTTCAAGCTGATTGTCAACTTAGACTTGACTTTTGGGTTTCTCATAGTTGGTTTGTTTACTTGCTTTTGAAGTGAATTTATCAACATTTAAGTTTAGAACTCTCTACTATTGCTTTAGCCCATTTAAGGAGAAACGTCTTCCCCAAAATCAGAAACGTTCCCTAATACATGTCCAGTTTTCTTACTGTGGTATCAAACTAAAGCAAAATTGTATATAATTTTTTTTCTTATCTGTTTTTTTAGCTTTCAAAGTAATTTGTGTTTAAAATGAAAAATGAATAGGCTTATTGCCATAATTTAGTTGTGCTGAATTGTTTGGCCATAACTTTTGTGGTGATGGAGACCAGATTTATGAGCTGTGGGATCTGTTCTTTTTGGATCTGACAGCTGGCTCCATTAAATATCTTGGAGCTTTTTACTTTGCACGGGGATGGTTGGGAGGGTGGGAACAGCAGTGGACGAAAGCAATCCACTTTATTTAATGTTCTGCATTTGTTTACTGGCTCCAATCATAACATGGTGCAGCTGTTTGAACAGCTGCCTTTTGATTTCCTTTTGTTTACTGTTTAGGTTTATTAAGCTTGCCGTTAATACCTGCTTACTGTCTGCTTTTTAACTAGCTTTCGTACTTTATTAAATATATTTTAATATATACCAGTCTCTTTTGGGCTAGGCATGCTTTGATGATCTATGAAGTTAATTCACTAAAAGAAAAAAAAAGTTTTTAATTCCATAGGTCATACAGAAAGCAGCCCATTCTTGATTTCTTATTGTCCTTTAGCTTTATTATTTTAGTTAAATATTTTATAATTTGGTAAATAAATTGCATTTCAAAATTAAGTCCAAATTTCAATCATGATAAACCACCACTTATGTTAACTTTCTAAGCCTGCCAACAGGTAACTTAGTCTACATACTCCAGATGGTTTTTAAAAAGTTGTCAGACTAGTTGTATGTGACTTTTGTTTTAACAAATGTCTCTGAACAACCTGGATACCTAGAAGATATATATTTACACAGAGAGAGCAAAAAGATAAATATTATATTTATTTGTTAGTCTTATTATTTAGCCTATTCAGACATACTTACTAAAAATTTATTCATCATTGTGGGAGTTTTATTCTCTCTTTACAGGTGAGGGATTTGTCTATTGCTTATATGCTGGTGACATTAACTTATCTCTATATTGGAGTCCTGGTTTTTGCTTCATTTCCTTCACCACCATTATCCAAAGATTGTATAGAGCAGGTAAGGCACCGTGTTCCCTCTCTGTGTGATTGTTTACACCTTCATATCTGCAAGGCAAACAGTGTGATACACTAGCAATGTATAATACCAGACAGGCCTGGGTTTGAATCCAGTCTCTTCTGTTTACCATCCATGTGGGAATTCAGGCACCTTCCCCATTCTTTGTGAGCTTCAGCTTCCTCTTCCATTAAATATCACAACAGATACTCCATAGATTTTAGAAGGACTCTCAGAAACCTTCTGTATGCTGACACCTGTGGTACTCAAATAAATGATTCCTGTTATTTGCTTCATATTTCTCTGTGTGTGGATACTTATGCTAGTAGCAGTCTTGAATTTATAAACCCTCACAGAGACTATATTCAGTTCCCTGATTTTCTAAAGTCCAGATCTGGAAATGTCCTGAATAAACTGGTTTCTTAATTCATCAGTCCCTGATAATAGATTTAACACTCATTTTGGTACTAGGTGGCAAGCATAAAAGCAAAGAAAGACTATTTCTTAAAAAAACAGAGGAAGAGACAGAAAGAATAAAAGAAACATTCTTTTACTAAAAGGCTGCCATAAATAATGTTTATTATTTGATTTGACCCATCGTAAACCTGGAAATAGCATAATCTCTAGTTTTATATAACTGAAGACAAAGTTCTCACAGAAAGTAGCATTCACGGGTGATTTTCATTCAAGTCAGAAGAAATTCCTCTAAAAAAGTGTAGTGGAGTACAAAATATGATTTATTACCTATGAATTATAAAAGTTATTTCAGCATAATAGTGATAATAATGTTCTCATCTTTTCAAGATAAATAGGTTTGACTTGTTGTTCTTTTGATAGTTTGAAATGCTCTCTTGATTTCCTTGATTCCAAAAGTTCTTTGGCAGCCAAATGTTTGCTGAAAATTCCCCTGATATGAACAATCCCATATAAAGCCCACTCCCTTGGGAATAAGAATATCTGTGGTATTTGTATTTGAAAGGAAAAAAAAAATCTGAGTGATTGGCTTTCTTTTTCTTAGATGCCAAATGAAAATGGAGAACAGAATCATGAAAGGAAGTAGAAAAAATTTCTTTTCTTTTCTTTTATTGATAGATTATAGATAATAGTGATAGTTGGTAATAGATATACTCTCACCTTATTCTATAATCTTTAAAAGTGCTACAGTGCATCAGAGGAGAAAAAGTAAGAGAATTATTGAGAATGAAATAGCATTGAATTAGCTATTTAAATTTATTGAAACAATTATACCTCATTTACTTACAGAGCAGTACTTCTCAAGCTATCAGTGGTAAATAATGTCTTCTTTGTTGTTGTTTCAATGTCAAATCAATTGCAGATTGACGTTTTTGTAAAATAAAAATGTGCCAATGTCAAATTTCTTTAAGTTTCTAAATACTTACTTTTAATTTCTGTACTTAGCTATTGAAGAGTAATAGTTAGCAAATAGTTTGTGAACGGGCGCCATCCCACAAAACCACACAATTTGAGTGGCACCTGTGTTCAAAATAAGCAGAAAATTCCATTTTATAAATTTGTACTTACTGAATTTTATTTGTAACGTTATTATCTTTCTTGGATTAGAATTTTTTAGACAACTTCCCTAGCAGTGACATCCTGTCCTTCATTGCAAGGATATTCCTGCTGTTCCAGATGATGACTGTGTATCCACTCCTAGGCTACTTGGCTCGTGTTCAGCTATTGGGTCATGTCTTCGGTGACATTTATCCTAGGTAAGGGCTCTTCTCTTGACCAGCAAGATGTGCCAAGCAACAAATGACTGTGCAAACAGGTCAGTTTAAAATGTGACTGATCCTTTTGCTATGAAACTTTGCCTGATGAAAATGGTTACTAAGGATAGACCTTTGGTGTTCTTTTCCCAGAAGAACTTTAAAAATAGAAGCCGCTTCCTTGTCCAGAATGATTTAAAGTTAATTCCTGCCCGTGTAGATATTTTAGCTCTGATATCAGCTATACTTATCTTGTGATTTAGTTGATATTTATCTACTCTTTGCTAGGAAGTTAGTAGTATGTAGTACCTGTGTTAGTAATGTATGGCTAATGAGAAACAACTCATTTAGTTTTGGTTATTGGTATTTACTTGTATATTTATTACCATTCATGCAGTTTTATATAAACAATAATGGTTTAGGATTGAAGGTGAGATACATAGCAAGTTTAAATTATAATTTACTTCTGTCACGATTGGCTGTAATTTTTAATCTCTTATTGGTGATGGAAGAGTTTGAGTCCTCTTGAAAAATCTGTTCAAAGCTAGTCACCCTCATCCAAGAGAAGTTTTCGTTTACTGAAACTTCCTTGTGGGCCCCTGGTTAACGCCCACTCTTACATTAAGTTTTATTATAGATTATTCTAGTAAAAAGTACCTAGTCCTAACCTATTTTATTGGGAATAAATTATCTTAAATGAAGAAAGCTTTGGGATAAAATTTGAAAAAAGTTACATGTGCTGTAACCAACTAAACAAGTGGTCTTAACCAGTTTATTTGAAGTGAAGTAATGCAGTCTTTCCCCTCATTTAACAAATAATTGGTTATAAGTATGTAGTTTTAAAAACAGAAAATTTTTAAAAGCGAACATCAAGAGTTACCAAGCCTCTAGCCCTGACCACAGCAGCAGCTACAGTCCTCACACTGGATTTCAGTAAATGTAAGAATCCTATTGTGTTTATACGCCCTGCTGTATTTACGTTCACCAAAATAATAAATACAGCTTAAGTCATAGATGAAAAAAAATTGTAGGTAAATGCATTTTTCCTGTGTTCTGCCGTTATTTTGCATAATGTTGGCTGTTAGAATGTTTTCTCTTCTTGGAAAAAGTCTGGAATTTCCCTCTTGCATTCACATTACATTTCTTCCCCTACCATCAAGAACACATTATCATTTATCCTACAGTTGCAAGTACCCTACACACTGCATACTTTGGAACATACTTTTTGATCTCAGGACCCCTTAACACTCTTAAGGTTTATTTAAGGACCCCCAGGGAACTTTAGTTTATGTGGGTTATATCCATCAATATTTAACATGAAAAATTAGAACCAAACTTTTAAAATGTTTATTAATTTATTTAAAAAGCAGTAATAAAACCATTACTTGTTAACATAAATTATATTTTGAAAACTAACAATTTCCAAAAAATTTTCTTTTACATTTCAAAACTCTTCAATGTCTGATTTGCTAGTAGATCATTGGACTATCCTATTTTCTACATTCATTCTCTTGTAATATGTAATTTTTGTTTAAATATATGAAGAAGATACACCCTTCCATGGACACATAGTTGGAGCAAGAAGGAAGTACTTTTAATAGCCTTTCCAGATCATTGTGGATATTTTTCTTTGATACTGTGCCAAACCTTGACAGGTGGTAGTTTTATAAAAGTTAGTTGAATCTGAAACTCAGTTACATTAAAAGCCATTGGTCTGTCTTACAATTTGGATCTTCTACCCATGTATGATTTTATAACATTAGGTTTAGTCATTTGGAAAATATTGGTTCACTGAATTCTATAGATATCCCTTGACCCATTTCATTATATATTATCAAAACCCACTTTTGCTATTATCACCACCAGTTGCATTATAGAAGTCTTAGATATTGGAATACTGTCCAGCTCTCATGGTGGCAAATACCAGCTCTCCAAATTCTAATTTTTACTTGAAAGCTCAAATGTTATGCTTGGCAACACAAACTACCAGTTGTTTCTCTTGAAATGATAAGATCATATCATTTATTTTCAAGAAAATGTCTGTCACATACCCAAATCTAAAGAACCATAGTTTGTCTGTCTTTCAATTAAAAATAGTCTTTGGAAAAAACAGCACAGTTGTCCCCCAGTTCAGTTGCTCAAGTGCTTTTCCTCAAGACAGCCACTGTACTTCAGTATGCAGCAGATGTGCTTTATTATATACTTACTATTTGATCATACAGAGTATTTAAAAGATGTTTGTTCAAAGTATGAGATTTTACCAGCCTAATCATTTCCTGCAGTGACCATACCAATTCATAATCTCATCAGCAGTATATAAGAGTTCTGTTTGTCTACATCCATTTTTATTTTAGACATTCTGAAGGGAGGGGTATACAAATGAATCACATTGTGGTTTCAACGGTTATTGAAGTTAAGCACCTTTTCATATATTTGTTGGCAGTTCAGATATCCTCTTCTGTGAACAAGTTCAAGTCATCTACCCAATTTTCTGTTGAGTTGTCTGCCTTATTAATCTATTATTATTTAGATTTCACAGCTGACGGCATTGTAATTCTTTCATTGTTCAGCTCTAGAAATGTTCTTATCCAGTTCTATGCCCAAAGAATCTTATGTTCACCTCTGTACTACAATATACTACACTGTTGAAACTGTTATTTACTTATCTACTTTTCCTTATGAAATGTTAAGTAAGTTTTAAATTGCCAAATAATTGGGAGTTAGAGTTCTTATTCATCATTGTATTCCCACCCCTAGAATAATATCTAGCAAGCGGTTCAATAAATATTTCTTCAATTAAAAAAAAAAAACAACAAAACAAAGTATGAGATTTTGCGCCACAACTGGAGAGAGCTCATGCACTGCAATGAAGAGCCCGCGAGTCAGATGCAGACCCAGCACATCCAAAAACAAACAAAAAACAACACCGAAATATGAGGTTTAATAAAACTAATAATTTTCAGTCTTTTATCAAGGACAATTTTTAATAAAACTTTTTTTTTTGAGAGAATTCAGTAAAGAACACAGTATAGAATACAGGGATCGTTGCAGCTACCTCTGTCCAATCTAAGGGGGCTGCAGGTGACCCACCATTGCTTTTGCAAAGCAAGTAATGTTTTGTCTGACTGGAAAATAATTTTTACCTCAGAGCTTCCTGGAAGGGAATTGGAAACTTCCTGAGGTTCGCGGTTACACTTTGAGAACCACTGCTTTGGAAAAATACACAAAATTGTTTCCTTTTACAATACAGAAATAACAGAGGCCCAGCCAATGTCTCAAACCTCTGAAGCAATTTTAAGGTTGGAGTTTTTAGATAAATAGTAAGATCTGGAAGCCTGAATATCTTTGTAATTTGTCAAGAAAGATGACTAACCATTTATTTGTATAAATAATTTTCCTTATTTTTAATTCTTTCTGTAATCTTTCCCAGGGATTAATTAACCTCTGATAACTTCAGCTCAAAATATTGCTTTGATATGTAACTTTGACTTTTAAGGATCATTTTGGGAGGAAATGGAGTTATTTCTCAAGCATCACATTCCATCTACCATATGATTATTTCTGTCCCAAAATTGATTTCCCAAGCCTTGAATTGTTAACATCTAGTTCAATTTACTTAGCTGATATTCTGTTCATGGTAAATACTGAATAGCTTTACGTGACTAAATCTGAAAAATAAAAACCTGCCCATTTTGCCTTTCCCTTGATAAAATTTATTTTTCTAATTATAAAAGTAAAATAATACTTTACAAAGGAATACTATAAAACATATGAAATTTATCAGGTGTAGAAATGAAGAAAAACTACCCCAAATCCCAAATTGTAACACAATCACTGCTTCCTTTTAGTGTATTTCCTTCTGATATTTTTTCTAACGTTTTAAGATGTTCTTGTGTAGTAAAAATCTAACTAGCTTTTTCCTCAAAAATCTAACTAGCCTAGATAGATTTTTACCATCTAGGTAACAGTGAATATTTATTTTTAATATTTTAAAATGTCTTCCATCAAGTAAATTGTTACCCTGCCATATATCTAGGATGCTGCTGTCTTTGTACAAATCAGTTCAGTTCAGTCGCTCAGTCATGTCCAACTCTTTGAGACCCCATGGACTGCAACACGCCAGGCTTCCCTGACCATCACCAACTCCCAGAACTTGCTCAAATTCATGTCCATCAAGTTGGTGATGCATCCAACCATCTCATCCTCTGTCGTCCCCTTCTCCTCCCGCCTTCAGTCTTTCCCAGCATCAGGGTCTTTTCCAATGAGTCAGTTCTTCGCATCAAGCGGCCAAAGTATTGGTGCTTCAGCTTCAGCATCAGTCCTTCTAATGAATATTCAGGACTGATTTCCTTTAGGAGTGACTGGTTTGATCTCTTTGCAGTCCAAGGGACTCTTAAGAATCTTCTCCAACACTATGGTTCAAAAGCATCAATTCTTTTTACAGTTCAAAAGCATCAGTTCTTTTTACAAATACCTTTATGTTAATAGTTTTTTAATTTTCTTTTGATATTCCACCCAAATGGAATTACAGATCAAAGAATGTGAACCCTGATATACACTAACAGTTTGCTCCTACAGAATTTAGCTTGGTTATATAATTGCAGGAAAGGGCGAATGTCACTGTCCCACCACCAGTATTGAGTACTCCTGTTACCTTCTATTTATGCTGTAATTTTATTGTCAAGTTTAAGACATTCTCATTTTAGAGATAATAGTAATGAATTTCATTCTCACATTAATTGTTATAATTTGCCTGTTTTTATATTTTTTTCTTTCTCCAAACTGTCTTCTCAACTTTTAGCATTTTCCACGTGTTGATTTTTAATCTGTTCATTGTGGGAGCTGGAGTGATCATGGCCTGTTTCTACCCAAACATAGGAGGAATCATAAGGTACTGCCTGTAAGGGAACTTTGCCCCTTTACATATTGGTCTTTATTTTTATGCTTTCTTATTGTTGTTGTCTTGATATAGTTGTTTAAAATTCCAGTGAGTATTTAAAATTGATAACATTCAAGTACAGTTCACTGGTATCAGTTAAGGGGATCTTTATCTTCCACTTTTGCTTATTCCTTACTCTAGAAGCACCATTTTCCTTAGCCTTAGGTACCTTTCCCCTTCTCTTTTTCTCAAAATCTTCCAATGTATTTCTTTCTCTTTATCCAAAATAAAGTTATTTTTAATATATAACATATAACTTCTTGGGGGACCTGGAAGGTCTCTAATATGTCAAGGCTATGTCCTAACTTTCTTAATCCATTTCTCCTCAAGAACATATTTCAGTGTCAATTGTAGTCAGAAAGTTTAGATCCCAGATGGCTCTTTCCTTAATATCCATTCTCCAAATACATTGTGATAGGTTGAGTAGATTGGGATTAAAGTTGTGACCTCAGATGCTCATGGAAAACTGAAATTTAGAATGATCCGATTTTTCTTCCTCAGCCTTGTAGAAGGCAGGACTGAGGTACTTTTTTTGAAGACCCTTTCCTATAAAAATAGCAAAAGACAAAAGAGGAGACCTTTAGCCTGACACTTTTGAGATATAATGGATTTACAAGTTCCTTTTAAGCTGTTTACAAGGAAATTGAGGATAGGGAAGGAGAGAAGTAAGTGTAGGTTCCTCAGTCATGTGTTTAGGTATTTTTGTTAATGATAATTACGCTGAATACCAACAAGGCACTCATCTGTTCTCAGTCTTAAGCAGATGCTTACAGTCCTTCAACAACTCAGAATTTATAATTAGTTTATAAAAGATCAAAGATAGGAAGCCTATCTCCAGATGTTTCTGAGGAAGTAGCCATAATCACTGAGATACAGAGGAACTACGGAGACTTGAGAGAGAAATAAAAAACTCTGTCAAGCAGATGCTATAAAGATGAACAGGAAATAGTATTTTATATTAACTTAGCAAGTAAAATAGGTTTTAAACTCAGATGCTTTATGTCAACAAAAACTGAATCAAAAATAATTTTATTATAACATCCGATTGAGGATGATTTAAATTATCCTATATTTACCATAATTGTAAATCAGAAAAATGCAGAATGAATATTAACCTAAAAACTTTTTTATTCTGCAGGTATTCAGGAGCAGCATGTGGCCTGGCCTTTGTATTCTTATACCCATCTCTCATCTATATAATTTCCCTCCACCAAGCAGACCGTCTCACGTGGCCTAAATTAATCTTTCACGTTTTCATCATTATTTTGGGCCTGGCTAACCTGATTGTTCAGTTTTTTATGTGACATAGTCAACTGCCTTCTCAACATCTTTCATGGTATTTTAAACTTTGACAACAGTCCCACATAAATTCACTTGTAAATGCTATTCTTGCCATGACTATAAATGTTTTCCTAAGGTCATTTGATAACAAGGAAATAAGGGTCCATTAGTAAGTAATTATTATTAGAGTGGGGAAAAGGGCAGTAAGAGTGGTCTTAATCTCTTTACCGTTCTCATGTTCACTCATCTCTTGATTCTCACTGTCTTTTTCCAAGTGGAAACATATGCCTCTAGGAAAAATCATGCTAGGTTTTACTTGTAGAGATGTAAGGTGGGTAGGTTCATTTTGGCTACAGTAGATTCTCAGGGTGTCACAGCAACTGTATTGCCAGATCCCATTTCTATTTTATGTTTCAGTGATTCAGTTTCATTTTATTACTTGCTAGATCATTTCTGCAGTTTGCCCAAACCTTTACTGTTTTGGACAGTAAACCAAATACCTCATTTTAAAAAAGTGTCCATGACGTCAGTGTTAGTAGAGAGAATTCTTATGTGAGTCCTTAATATCTGTTTTAAAAACAGGAAAAAAATTCTACAATGTCAATACAGATCCCATGGTTGTGAAACTTTTACAAAATAAAGGAACTAGGAGAGTTTGTTGCAGTCTGACTCCTCTTTGTTTCTGATCCAGTTCTAGTTCCCCAGCCCCAGTTTGCATAGGAACAAGTATGGTTGCCCTCCAAGACCCAGGGGGCTCTTTTGCTTTTTGGATCCCTGAGGATTGCATAGGATGTGATGACTAGACCAATGAGGAGGAGTATAGGAAGCGTGGAAGAGAGAGATGTATAAGGTGTTAAGGGAATAGAGAGAAACAAGACGGAGTGAGACCTCCTTAAAAGTATATTCTTTGCAGGGGGTGAAAATGATTTCTTCAACACAGGAAAGGATTACTTCTGTTTAAAGTATGACCTCCAGAAGGAGACCACCCCGCCACACACAGCTTACTTCTGTAATTGGCAATGTGAAATTGTTAGGTGCTCAGTTGTGCCTGACTCTTTGCAACCCCGTGGACTGTAGCCTGCCAGGCTCCTCTGTCTTTGGAATTCTCCAGGCAAGAATACTGGAGTGGGTTGCCATTCCCTTCTTCAGGGGATCTTCCTGACCCAGGGATCGAACCTGGGTCTCCTGCACTGCCAGCAGATTCTTTACCACCTGAGCCACCATGGAAGTAATTGACAGGGTAGAGGTTAAATCCCCATAAGAAAAACTACTTGGATCTGAGAAAAGTATTAGGGAATCTAAATTCTTCTAATTAAAACTCTCCTCTTTTCCTTTCAAACTAAAAGTTAAACCAAAATCCAAATCCATGTCTTCCATGTAATGAAACCTCTACGTTCAGCTGGAAAAGGTAGATTTCTCTTATTTTATGGTCACGTTAAACAGTTTTGTGTTAATACACAATTCCAAAATAGTACATAAATTTGTTATTTCCTTCCTATGAGAAAAACAGGTGAAATGGTTTTTTATACCTGGTAAAGAGCCGCAGATTCAAGACCAGCCATTCTTTCTTTCTGCAGAGGTTTCTGTCTAGTCCACAGACCCATACCTATAATGATGACCTATATTGCCTAAACATTAGTCATTCAGTAGTGTCTGACTCTGCAACCCCATGGTCTATAGCCTGCCAGGCTCCAATCTCCATGGGATTCTCCTGGCAAGAATACTGGAGTGGGTAGCCATTTCCTTCTCCAAGGAAACTTCCTGACTCAGATGTCGAACCTGTGTCTCCTGCATTGCAGGCAGATTCCTTACCATCTGAGCCATTAATACACCACATATTACCTAAGCTCTTTTTTAAAAAGTCTGTTTATGAAAATTCTCCAACATACACAAAAGTAGGAAAAAAAAATGACAAATTCCTCATATACTCATCCCCTACATTTAGTACAATAATTATAAGACTTTGCCATTGCTCATCTATCCCCCAGTTTTTCTTTTCCACTGAAACTTTCTAAAGTCAGTCTTGGAAGTTATGTCATTTCATCTCTATAAACCTTAATATGCACTAATAGCCTCTTGAACTTAGTTGTGTTTATTGAATGAGACAGTCTCGCTAAAGTTTTTGTTTGTTTTTAGCAAAAACTGCTGGTAGATTTTAAGTAATTAGAAAAATCTGTGTTAAATATCTGGATCTTTGTGTTAACCTCTCTCAGAACAGGAGTATAAGATGGGAGAAAGTGTGTCTTTGTGCCTATGCATCTTTGTGACTTGAGAGTTTTGTTCAGTTGGGAGACAGGAATCAAAAGCCAGACCTTGAGGGATCCCTGTTTATCCCAAGTTTCCTCCCTTGTCTTTAAAAACATGAGAGACAAAGTTGCATTGCCTTTTTTCAATGATGTTAAAACACTGTAATGTTTTAACACATAGAAAAAATGATTTGATATGTTTTTCCCATTTAATAAAGTGAATATGAAAATGAATATATTATTTATTAAACTAAAAACCAATGTGGATATTTGCTTTTTGTTTTCTTTGAGAGATTTGCTAATTTAGAACTTCCAAAATCCTATGTTAGATTTATGCTGAGTGACTGCCTCCTTAGGTTTTTCTTCACAGAGCCAGCTCCTTTGGCCTAGTGATAGCTTGGTTGGAACACTCTTTGTGCAAGTCTGTGTGTCCTGGCTCGCACATTAGAATGATGAGATAAGGTCCCATTCCAATCATTCTACAGTGAATTTTAGACTTCTTCTACTGTCATCTCTTTGAATTTTCTAATTAAATTTCTTTTACTTTTTGCTCTGATGTGATTTATTTTAGTTTTGAATTTAGCTTAGTTAACACATGATCAAGGACATTTTAAAATTTAAAATAGCTTGTTTGGAGAGCTCTTCCTTGGAAAGGCTCTGGATGAATATGTAGTATCCTAATACTAAGCCAGAAAAAACAAAGAAATATGCTTTGACATCTGACATCTGTGGGTATTCATCCAAAACCTGTTTCATCTTCACACCCAAAAAATGCAGTGGAGGAAAGAATAAACTTACCCACAAAAGGGACTGTTTTAGAGGGAAATAATCACTTTATTTTTTTATACTTTGCAAATACAATGCAAACTCTAAATGGAGAGGCAGAAGAGTTTTTGGTTCTACTTGAAGTTTATTAGGAGAATTTTTTAATCTATATTTTGACTTACTCCACAAATAATTGAATAACACTGTCAGGGAAGGGGAAATTTCCCCGCACCCTTCTTAGTTCTTTTGGCTGATCTAATAATTAGATTGACCCAAGACAGATTAACAGGAGAAAAAAACAAAACAATTTAATTCACATGTGTGGAATTCTCATAGAAATAAGATTGCCCAAATGATCAAAGCAAGTTCTTTATATATCATTTTTAGACAAGGAAAGAAATTGGTGAAGATTTAATGTATGCTAGGATAGCAAACTAATGAGGAAGTAACAGGTTTGTTTAGGTAACTGTTTAAGCCTTGAATTCCCTAACTCTGATGATAAGGATATTTTCTAACCTCCTGGTATAGGGAGGATTCCTTTACCTTGAGATTTACTTCTTGCTTTCATGAAGAAGGAGGAAATGAGTGTTTTTTATATCTTTTTTTTCTACCAGCTGTTTCTCAAGTAACTTCATTTCAGAATAATCAGTATACCACTGTGCCATATCTTGGGGCAGCCTGCCCTGAACCTCAGCACTGCAACGTTCAGTACTTTGGAGGAGGCAAATATGTATAAGACATCATTCATATCCTAAAGGAACTTGTAGTCTAGTAAAGGAGCTATCCCTACAGTTAACTGTGACACAGGGTACCGTCAGACCAAGAGAAACAGATCCCTTCCAGTTGGGATCCTCAGGGAGGGCAGGTAAGGAAGCTGAGTGGTAAAGCTGCAAGGATAACTGTCCAAGATTTTAGATCTTTGATGCATTCACCGTCAAGTGGGATCTTGTAAAGTGTAATTGCTTTTGGCAAATTGCCTCTAAATAAGAGAGGTTTAACTGCTCTGTGTGCTATTTATTGTTCTCTTTGTGTTTTCACACTGCCTTGTTCACTTCTGTGAATCTTGGACAGCACAATACAATTGATCAATAGGGGAAATAATCAGTAATACACTGGGCAATACGAACAGAAAGATTATATAAAATTTTCTCTCCAAAAACTTGACTTATTTAAATATCAGTATTCAAAATGTCAAATGTTTGGGCCCATTGATTAGAGCAGGAAATATTGATGTTGCTTGTTCTCTTTACAAAGCACTGACCTATTGCATTTTATTTTTTTTCCATTTATTTTTATTAGTTGGAGGCTAATTACTTTACAATATTGTAGTGGTTTTTGTCATACATTGACATGAATCAGCCATGGATTTACATGTGTTCCCCATCCCGATCCCCCCTCCCACCTCCCTCTCCACCCGATCCCTCTGGGTCTTCCCAGTGTACCAGGCCCGAGCACTTGTCTCATGCATCCAACCTGGGCTGATGATCTGTTTCACCCTAGATAATAGACATGTTTCAATGCTGTTCTCAAAACATCCCACCCTCGCCTTCTCCCACAGAGTCCAAAAGTCTGTTCTGTACATCTGTGTCTCTTTTTCTGTCTTGCATATAGGGTTATCGTTACCGTCTTTCTAAATTCCATGTATATGCGTTAGTATACTGTATTGGTCTTTATCTTTCTGGCTTACTTCACTCTGTATAAGGGGCTCCAGTTTCATCCATCTCATTAGAAGTGATTCAAATGAATTCTTTTTAATGGCTGAGTAATATTCCATGGTGTATATGTACCACAGCTTCCTTATCCATTCTTTTGCTGATGGGCATCTAGGTTGCTTCCATGTCCTGGCTATTATTAACAGTGCTGCGATGAACATTGGGGTGCACGTGTCTCTTTCAGATCTGGTTTCCTCAGTGTGTATGCCCAGAAGTGGGATTGCTGGGTCACATGGCAGTTCTATTCCCAGTTTTTTTAAGAAATCTCCACACTGTTCTCCATAACGGCTGTACTAGTTTGCATTCCCACCAGCAGTGTAAGAGGGTTCCCTTTTCTCCACACCCTCTCCAGCGTTTATTGCTTGTAGACTTTTGGATAGCAACCATCCCGACTGGTGTATAATGGTACCTCATTGTGGTTTTGATTTGCATTTCTCTGATAATGAGTGATGTTGAGCATCTTTTCATGTGTTTGTTAGCCATCTGTATGTCTTCTTTGGAAAAATGTCTGTTTAGTTCTTTGGCCCATTTTTTGATTGGGTCATTTATTTTTCTGGAATTGAAAAGCTGCAGGAGTTGCTTGTATATTTTTGAGATTAATCCTTTGTCTTTTGCTTCGTTTGCTATTATTTTCTCCCAACCTGAGGGCTGTCTTTTCACCTTGCTTACAGTTTCCTTTGTTGTGCAAAAGCTTTTAAGTTTCATTAGGTCCCATTTGTTTATTTTTGCTTTTATTTCCAATATTCTGGGAGGTGGGTCATAGAGGATCCTGCTGTGATTTATGTCGGAGAGTGTTTTGCCTATGTTCTCCTCTAGGAGTTTTATAGTTTCTGGTCTTACATTTAGATCTTTAATCCATTTTGAGTTTATTTTTGTGTATGGTGTTAGAAAGTGTTCTAGTTTCATTCTTTTACAAGTGGTTGACCAGTTTTCCCAGCACCCCTTGTTAAAGAGGTTGTCTTTTTTCCATTGTATATCCTTGCCTCCTTTGTCAAAGATAAGGTGTCCATAGGTTCGTGGATTTATCTCTGGGCTTTCTATTCTGTTCCATTGATCTATATTTCTGTCTTTGTGCCAGTACCATACTGTCTTGATGACTGTGGCTTTGTAGTATAGTCTGAAGTCAGGCAGGTTGACTCCTCCATTTCCATTCTTCTTTCTCAAGATTACTTTGGCTACTCGAGGTTTTTTGTATTTCCATACAAACTGTGAAATTATTTGTTCTAGTTCTGTGAAAAACCGTTGGTAGCTTGATAGGGATTGCATTGAATCTATAGATTGCTTTGGATAGTATAGTCATTTTGACAATATTGATTCTTCCAATCCTCTATTGCATTTTAGAATCTGCTGCTGCTGCTGCTGCTGCTGGTTCATTTTCTCATCCCAATTCAAATGTCCAAAACAAAATCCAAACCTCACTGATACCTAAACAATAGAATGGTACATGAGTTTGTTGTCCAAAGTGGAACGCACACAATGTAGCCTGGCTGGCCCCAGTTTCACAGTCGACTGCAGACTTGACTTCTGATTATATAAACATGTATTGCAAAATAGCTCTGACGGGAAACTCATAACCTAAACAGTATTCTCTGAAATGTAATTTGTTGTCCTTTTATATTAAAGAAGAAATTAAATCAAAATTATTTTGACGAAAAACAACTCTGGGATTTTGTTTAATTGAATTTTGCCGGGAAATGCTATTGCCTACTAGCACTGACCCCAGGACAGAAGGAGTCCATCTTTTGCTGGGTCAAACTTCTCAAGTGACTCTGTGAGTGTCATCAGGTCATCCAAGTGACCGATGAGCTTGTCTCACAACAGGCCACATAGCCCCCTCCTTCATGTTCTAGATCTTAGAAAAAGTGATATGCTGCTTGTTGTTAACCAAAACCTAAAATGGTCCTTTTCGAACAATAAACTGTTATGACTTCTCCCTCTAAGAGCATTTCACAATGCATGTGGCACTTCAGATAAGGGTAGCCCAGTTTCTGGCATAATCTTACCGAGCCATTAAAGGCAATAAAGAGCTCTGTTTTCTTTAAGTTAAAATTCCTTTTGTTCCCAATTTTTTTTTCATTATTTCTCAACTCTTCTGCAAAGATAAAATAAGGCTATGTCTTTTTAAAAGATTAAAATTTTCTCCTTTCTCTTCTTTCATCTCAGGCCATAAAGTACAGGATTAGGATAGGGATTAGAAAGAGCACACTATGCAAAATTTTCCTCCTTTGGGTCTCTGATGATATTCTAAGTAATCCAGTTGTGTTTGTTCCCAACAGATACTTTATATACTTGTTTAATTAATCAGTGAATTAGTGATGCAGATTCCACTTTAATGAAAAACAGTAATTGCTATTTTTAAAAGTTTTTTGTTTCTACTTGGGAGTTATATTACCCCCCGTACCCACCCCCACCCCCCCAAAAATCAACAAAATTGAATCAGTCAGATTCAGAATTAGTCCCTTGGTCGATATTTACATACTAACCGGATGCCGGGCCCTGCTAGGCATGGAGCATCCAGTGGTGACAAGCCGAATGTGGCCCTGACAGTCAGCATCCTTGCCCACTGTCTGAACTGTGGCAGCTGGTCCTTTTTTCTCAGTGCCATGAAGTACCAGGCTGTGATCCTTTTCTGCTGCCCTCTTTCTGGTGAAGACTGTGACATAGCCACATCATACACATTTGGAAGAGATGAATATAGAACAGTGGTGCAATAAATGTGACTCTGTGAAGTGAACTATGTAGGCATGTGGACATGTAAACATGCGGACTTTGTGGACAAAAACTGGAAGGGACCATAGAATAAACGTGCATGACCTGCTGAAGTGATGAGTTTCTAATCATGTATGTTGTTACTTTATGATTTGCATGACAAACTTTCTAAAAGAATATCTTTTACAAATCACAGAAGAGGCTTGTGGGAATATATCTACACTCAACCCATGAAGTAAAGGACCAATTTACAAAGAACCTTTGGAATGGGGGATAGAGGTTGTTGGTTATAGAGCAAATCCAGATTTTGTGGGGCCTGAAGGTTATATAATATGTTGTTACCTCTTAAGGAAAAACATAAAAACTACAGAGAACCCCATACAAATGAGGATCCCTTGCTTTAACTTTTTTAGCTTTAAGGTAAATCATCCTCAGACAGCTCTGAAGATGGGATTTCGAAGACTGAAGGAGATGGAATGAAGAAAAGCTTTAGTGCTCTGATATGTCAAGTTTTGAGTGTCTCTGTTACCTTTAGGAATTACAACTTTTATCAGATCTGAACCTTTGCTTCTGGGAGGGTCTAATTGGATATAGCAAAATAGCATTGGGTACAAATTCAGTAATGGTTAATTTGGAATCACAATGGGACATTTTTCTTTTTTAGATCAGGGAGCTTTTACTTGAGGGAGGGTTTTACAAGAGTGGGGGAGAATGGGGGAGGAGTGTTCCTTCTAACTTTACAGAAATCATAGAGTTCAAAGATAATGTTTGTTTGTCAAATTGTGGACTTAATTGTTGATGAATCTTAGAGATGAGAAACATTTAAGGGCTCTTGATGCAGAAAACAGGCTACCAAGAGCAACACTAGGGTAAGGCAACATTTATTTACCCTTCACTTTGTTCTACAAAGGAACTGTTTCTACTACAATAAAGTAAAATCAACTTTGAAGAATTAACTTGAAACATTTTTTTAGAGACTAAATTAGAAATTTATGACACTCTTTAAGGAAACTATTCAAATAAACTTTTATAGTTTTATAGTTCTTTTTTGTAGCTCATATTATACTTCTTTATTGTAGATGATAAAGCCTTATTCAATGCAGTAAGCCTATTGATTGTCCCAGATTTGGAAATGCAAATATAGAGACATCCTTCCCAGTGCTGCCAGAATTCTCTTTATGTAACATGACCCTGATTATGTCCCTCTTCTGCAAAAACCTTCAGTGTCCCCATAGAAAAATGGGCAAGGGCCTTTGTAACAGACGACTCAGAAGAATAACTACAAGTAAACATGAAAAGAAAAAAGTTCAGGGTCGAAACATTGATCTGTGCTAATGGATAAACCTCAAAACCATGAAAGTGAAAAAAGCCAGATGCAAAAGACTACATATTGTATGGTTCCATTTATATGACATGTCTAGTAAGAGCAAATTTATAGGAACAGAAGGCAAAATCATAGTTGCCTAAGACTGGGGGTGGGAGCAGGGGTTCTCTAGAAGCGGCTATATAGTGGTGATGGTTTATTCACTAAGTCATATCCAACTCTTTTGCGACCCCATGGACTGTGGCCCCACCATGCTCCTCTGTCCATGGGATATCCCAGGCAAGAATGCTGGAGTGGGTTGCCATTTCCTTCTCCAGGGGATCTTCCCAATCCAGGGATCAAACCCACATCTCCTGTACTGGAAGGCAAATTCTTTACCACTCAGCCACCAGGGAAGCCCTAAATGGCCATGGGGAAGAGATTTTCTAGGGCTATAGAAATGTTTTAGAAGAGGATTGTGGTAATAGTTGCACAATTGTATAATTACTAAAAATCAGTGAATTGTAAACTTGTATTGGTTGAATTTTATGAAATGTAAGTTATCCCTTGAAGCAGTTTTTGTTTTTTTTTTTGTTAAAGTTCAACAGTGGTAGTAGAAAAGTAGCTTAAAATATTTTCTATTTGTCAAATACTAAGATAATATTAACTATTGTTGTTTTATTTTTATTATTATTATGTCATGACAAAGGTATGAGAATGAACACTCATACACAAGTGGTAGGTGTAAAATTAGGTGCAGATTTTCTGAAGGTAATTTGACAACATTCATCTAATCCTCAAAATGCTGCTATACTTTGACTCCCTTCCAGTTGTGTATCCTAACTGGAGAATAAACACAGAGATATTCATCTCTTTACTGTTTGTAATGGAAAAATTAGAAACAACCTAAACATCCAACAATAGGAGAAAAATTATGGAATACCCATCAATAGAATACTATGTATCTATTTTAATGATAATGCAAATGCACGTATGCAATGTGTCAACATGTTTATAAATATAAGTGAAGCGATTACAATTAAATATGTATAGAATCTAAAACATTTGTGTACATTTTTGGATGTCTATATAACAAATATGAATTAGGTACCTCCAAGTACTAGGACTACTGGGTGTTTCTTCCTGTTTTGTTTATGTGTATTTTCTAAAGCTTTTAAATGTATCATGTATTATGAAAAAAAAGAAAGTTTTTTTTTTTTCTTAAAAGGATATCTTTTCACTGACTTATCATGACTTTAAGGATCCATTTTGATATTAATAACAAAACCCTTTGGACCCTCACATAATAGTAGTTCAGTTTTTAGAATTTTTTAACTTTAGTTTTTTATTGGGCTGCATCAGGTCTTGCTTGCAGCACATGGGATCTTTGTTGCAGCACGTGGGATCTTTGTTGCATTGTGCAAGATCTTTTGTTGTGGCACACCGTCTCTCTAGTGTGCCAGGGCTTGGTTGCTCTGCAGTATGTGGGATCTTAGTTCCCCAACGAGGGACCAAACCCGCATTGCGTTCCCTGCATTGCAAGCCAGGTTCCCAACCACTGGCCCACCAGGGAAGTCCCTTTAGTATTTATTGATTAATATGAAAAGCTATGATAACCTCTAATACCTCATATATAAATTTGAATATATTATTAAAGCATCTACAAACAACACCCCCCCACTGCCTGCACACACACACACACTCACACATCTTTTAGACTTATATAGTCTACATTACCAATTTTGAAACCAGTCTGTGGTCTGCAGTTTGGGAAGGACCAACCTAGAGAATCAAGTAGAAATGTAGCTTGGTAATGAAGGTCCTTTTTATTACAGTCTTCCTACCTTTCCAACTTCACACCACTTCATACAAAGCTACTAATTCTCTCACTGGTCATGCTCTCTTATTTCATCTGCTTTTGTACATTCTGTGCCTTGGGCCTGACATGCCCTATTTCTTTTGAACACTTCACAGATTTTTATTTTACAGGACATCGCTTGGAAATCACCCTTTTTAACTCCCAAATAGATTCAGTTCAGTTCAGTTGCTCAGTCATGTCTGACTCTGCAACACCATGAATCGCAGCACGCCAGGCCTCCCTGTCCATCACCAACTCCTGGAGTTTACTCAAACTCATGTCCATTGAGTCAGTGATGCCGTCCAGCCATCTCATCCTCTGTCGTCCCCTTCTCCTCCTGCCCCCAACCCCTCCCAGCATCAGGGTCTTTTCCAATAAGTCAACTCTTCGCATGAGGTGGCCAAAGTATTGGAGTTTCAGCTTCAGCATCAGTCCTTCCAATGAACACCCAGGACTGATCTCCTTGGGAATGGACTGGTTGGATCTCCTTGCAGTCCGAGGGACTCTCAAGAGTCTTCTCAAACACCACAGTTCAAAAGCATCAATTTTTCGGCGCTCAGCTTTCTTCACAGTCCAACTCTCACATCCATACATGACCACTGGAAAAACCATAGCCTTGACCAGACGGACCTTTGTTGGCAAAGTAATGTCTCTGCTTTTCAATATGCTATCTAGATCATAACTTTCCTTCCAAATAGATTAGGTGCCCCCTTTTCTGCACTTTCCACTTGGCACATTTTTTTTTAAATTGGAGTATAGTTGCTTTAGAATGTTGTGTTATAATGAAGTTAGTCAGAAAAATGAACATCATATATCAACCCATATATATGGAATCTAAAAAAATGGTACAGGTGAACCTGTCCTCAGGCAGCAGTAGCAACACAGATGTAGAGAATGGGCAGATGTGTGGGCACAGGGCAGGGATGGGATGAATTGGGAGATTGGGATTGACATATGTGCACTGCCATAAACAGATGGATGCTGGGATCCTGTACACATACTTTTATTGAAGCATTTATCATGTTGTATTGTAATTACTGGCCATTTATATTTCACCATCCAGATAAGTAAGTTCACCTTTGTATCCACTGTTTCTGGCACATTGTCTGAAATAGAAGAAAGGCCTGTAATCTCAGTTGAATGAGTGTGCAGAGAAAGACCCAGTCTTGCCCTCAAGACAGTTGGAGTCTAGTTAGGTACACATACATGTCTCATATTATTGTTGTTCAGTTGCCAAGTTGTATCCGACTCTTCACAACCCCACTGACTGTAGCATGCCAGGATTCCCTGTCCCTTACCATCTTATGGAGTTTGCTCAAGTTCATGTCCATTGCATCAGTGATGCCCTCCAACTATCTCATCCTCTGTTGCCCTCCTTCTGCCTTCAACCTTTCCCAGCATCAGGGTCTTTTTCAATGAGTTGTTTGTTAGCATCAGGCGGCCAAAGTATTGGAGCTTCAGCTTCAGCATCAGTCCTTCCAATGAGTATTCAGGGTTGATTTCCTTTATTTATTTATTTATTTATTTTTGGTGTAACAATATATGTTTTGTTTTGTTTTGTTTTTCATTTAAGATTAACCAGTTTGATCCCCTTGGACAGGAAGAGTTTTCTCCAATACCACAGTTCGAAAGAATCAGTTCTTCTGCACTCTGCCTACTTTATGGTCCAGTTCTCAGAACCACATGTAACTACCAGAAAAACTGTAGCCTTGACTGTACTGAACTTTGTCGGCAAAGTAACATCTTTGCTTTTTTACCACACTGTCTAGCTTTCCTGCCAAGAAGCAATCGTCTTCTAATTTCATCGCTGCTGTCACCATCAGTAGTGATTTTAGAGCCCAAGAAGATGAAACCTGTCACTGCTTCCACTTTTCCACTTTCCCCTTCTGTTTGCCATGAAGTGATGGGACCAGATGCCATGGCCTTAGTTTTTTTAATATTTAGTTTTAAGCCGACTTTTTCACTCTTCTCTTTGACCCTCATCAAGAGGTTCTTTAGTTCTTCCTCACTTTCTGCCATATATATTAGTCCTATAATAGATGATGTGAATGACCACACAGAAGAGATAGTGGTTAATTTTGACTGGGTGATTAGGAACTACTTTCCACAGTAGGGTCCATTTGAATTATTTTGACATGCTGAAGAAGAAAGGAGGAATAAAAGCCTTGAGTCCCTTGTTACACTTTAGAAATTCAGTCTATAGAAAAATGGAAATGACTCACCAGTTACTTCCTGAACTTGCAGCTCTCTAGTTATCCTCAGTCCTAACTAAGCATGGTTCCCACTGCCCTGGCTTCCCTTTCCTCTCATCTCATTGTCAAAAATCACTGACAATAGATTTTCTTTTTAGAATGCAGAGTTGGCACTCTAGTCTGGCAGAGAGTTTGCGTACCTGATGATATGCATGTTTGAGTGGTAAGAAAAAGTGTTACGTGAAGCATAGGAGAACTGGTTTCTAATCCTGGCTTTGCCATAGTCTCGCTCAATAGACTGGCTTTATGACACGTTCATACTTCTTGGTTTTCAGTTTCTTCTTTGGCAAAATGGAGGTGATTAGATTAATTATCTCTTTAACCTAATTAATATAGTTATTTAGAAGAATATATATAACACTATATAGAAGAATATATATAACACTATATAAAAGCACCTTACGAAACTGAAATACTGTAAAATGCTCAGTTTGGGGATTATATCATTACATTTCTGAAACCACTTGATGGACTTGGCCAGACTCCTCCTACTGAGGGGCTGTATAACTTAAGGAGAAAAGCATGGCAGAAAGTTGGGAAAAGAATTCTCGTTTTGCTTATACAGTCAGATGAGTGGTTTTTAGGTGAGTGTGGGTGATAAAACATCTGGAAATCATAGAAACACAAAATATTTATGCATTTAATTACATCATACAAATCAGGACTATTTAGTTCTCATTAGTCCTGACTCTTTTGATGAACTATGATTATGTAATATGTATACAATACAAATAAAAGGGCTTACCAGGTGACTCAGAGATAAAGAATCTGCCTACAATGCAGGAGACACAGAAGATGTGGGTGTGATCCTTGGGTTGGGAAGATCCCCTGGAGAAGGAAATGGCAACCCACTCCAGTATTCTTACCTGGAGAATTCCATGGACAGAGGAGCCTGGCAAGCTACAGTCCATGGGGTCACAAAAAGTCTGATGTAACAGCACCCAACACTGACTCATACAAATAAAAAGTAAAGGAGATATACTACTCCTCAGTTCTTTCCTCACTCTAAGCCCAAAATAGGGTTAATTGAGCTCTTTACTCACCATAGTAGTCAGGGTTCTCAGAAAAATAGAACCAAGAGGAGACAGATAGGTCAGAAGATATCTTAAAGAATTGATTCATATGATTGTAGAGGCTGGCAAGTCCAAAATCTGCAGGGCAGTCTGGCAGGCTAGAGACCCAGGAAAGAGTTGACTGTACAGCTCCAGTCTGAAGGCAGTCTGCTGGCAGAATTTCCTCTTCCTCAAGGGATGTGAGTCTTTTTCTTAAGTCCTTCAGCTGATTCCATGAGGCCCATCCACCTTGGTTGGATGGCATCACCAACTCAATAGACATGAGTTTGAGCAAACTCCAGGAGATAATGAAGGACAGGGAAGACTGTCATGCTACAGTCCATGGGATCATAAAGAGTCAGACATGACTTAGTAACTGAACAACACCACCACCTTATGGAGTGTGATCTGCTTTATTCAGTCTGTTGATTTAATCTCATCTTAAAAGAATATTCACAGAAACACCCAACTGTGTTTGACCAAATATCTGATACCATAGCCTAGCCAAGATGACACAAAATTAACAAGCAGACTCACCAACTTACAAGTCACAGCAGCAGGTTGCAGTTTCCCCATCCCTCCCTTGTCAGTTTTCCAGGAATTTCTTACAACTGAATGTCCAAGGGTGATTCTGGGTGTGCCATGGGAGGAGACAGCATGAAATGTGATAGAAAGTCCAGCGCACAGCAGCTCTGAAACATTAAGCAATGAGGCCCAACTGGGACAGCTTCCAGGGACAAGTCAGCCCTGGGACCTCCAGTCAGGCCATTGCCCAAGGCCTAGCAGCAAATCGTGCTCCCACAAAGCAGTTCTAATTCCTGCCCATTGGACCCAGACCACAGGCTGAGCCCAAAGGCAGTGTCAGGCTAAATTTGGGTGACAACACTCTCAAGAAACACTCGGAGCCTCTTCAATTACAGTTAAGATTGTTCTCCTTTTTTTCTCATTTACTGATCGTTCTGTTTCCTTTATTGTTTATTATGCAAAGGCCAAGTCTAAATCATCTCAGACAACTCTGCCACTCTGAATCCTGACTTGAAATCTTGGTGAAGGTTGTTTTGTTATTTTTTTGTTTGTTTTCTCTCTAAGACCTTCTCAAGTAGTTCTCTCAGATCCTTTGTTTCTGATGACTTTTTGCCTAGTACCTGGGACATGGTTCGTGCTCTATGGTTTAACTAATCAGATCTAGCCTGCAACAGAAGTTGTTTTAGTTTATCAAGTTAACACAAGAGAATTTTCTGAGAAAAAAAAAAAGCTAAGGTTTAGAAAGGTTTCAGTGGTTTCAACCCTGACTAATTTCACTGGGCTCGAAACTGTACCAGAACAATATTGTAAAGCAATTATCCTCCAATTAGAGGAAAAAAACTGTACCAAGAGCAGCCAAACCTCCTTCCCCATCCCTCCTCTGCTGTTTGGTAATTGCCTATTGTTATTCTCTAGGTGTTTTGTTGATTCTTTTATCGTGTTACCTTGTCACACATAGATGGACACTCAAGAGATACTTGTTAATGGAATGAATAAGATACCTGCTAGAAAAAGAATTTGTTGTAACAAATCAAGCAACAAACAAAAGAAAGTATGAGTGAATGTTTATCTCAGCTGTGACTGAATAAGAACTATGAGCCATAGAGGAAATCATATGGTGGTTGGGGGTTGGGGGGAGAAGCTGTATACTTGATTACATAAATTGTTAAACTCTACAGATCAAAAAAATCATAAGCTACATTTAAAAAGAAATATCAAACTGGGAAAATATTGGCTACATATAATGACATATCAATGTGGAAGTAAATAATGGAGAAAAATCTAAAATTCCAGTTCAAAAATGGGAAGAACATAAAAATAGATAACTCACAAAAGAAGAAGTATAAATGACTAACAGTCATAAAACGACAGAAAACATTTTCTAACAACTACTATTAACAACAACAACAAAAAAAAAAATCAGAGTACTCGTTACTAACTATGGTGCAGTGACTTGGGCACCCTCTTCCATATTTCCTCTTGATCATCAAAGTCAAGTTTTTAAAACTCAAAGCTAGACATTTAATCAGTTTCTTTCTCTGCATTTTAGCTGCTTAGACTCTACATTAGGAGCAATACAAAACAAAAGACCTCACTGCTGCTGAAATGCTGGGAGAGGGGTAGGAACACAAAGAATGGAGAACTATAAGATAAAAGTTATAGTATTATTCTACTACAAGTAGATAGGGATCAAATGTATTTTATTAATTTGAAGAGTGTGATCTATATGTAGTCCACCAACACTTAATTTCAGCCATTCATACCTTCAATGAAAGAATGATCAGTGACTACTGATAGCTAGAAAGTTATGAAATTTCATAACTAGGAAGTTATGAAATCAGTTATATTACTTAGACTGCTTTTTATTGGGTATTGGTTTCCCAAAGGTCCAGAGAGAATGACGTAATGAAGCATGAACTTTCGTCCTGTACTGCCATGTCAGACCAATAACAATTTCTTCTTTCAAAATCCTTTCTCTCTTTCAAAAAACTATGTTTATTCTAAGTAAAATTGAATTGCGATTTTAGCATTGGCACAGTCCTCAAAACAGAAAAATTACAAATTATGTGCCTCGCAGAATCCTTTTTTCTTTTCTTTTTTTTTTTTAAAGCTAATCACCAACCACAATGTGAATTCCTGCAAGAGTGGGGTGCCATGTCACAAAAGATCAGTCTGGCTTCACAGTCTGTTCTTTGCCTGTGTGGAAGACAGATGTTTTTTGTTGAATCAGGACCATAATTTGCATCTGGAAGGACAATGGGCCATATTCTCTCCTGTCCACACACAGAACTACACTGACAACAGCAAGAGCTGCTCAGAGATAGAGGCAGAATTTGGCTCAACCAGTGCAAAATACAGCCCGATTTTTAAAAGTAAATTCTCCAGCTAACATCTAGTGAAGAACAGACCAGCTAGTGGATTTGGAAGTTTCCTTTAAAATTTCTTGAAATTTTCCTTTGAAATTTCCAGCGCAGTGTATGAAGTAATTCCAGACTCTAATGAACTTCAGAGGCCTCTCTGGCTGTAAATAAGAACAAAAATGATTGTCTATATTGGATCCAGGACTTTCTTAGGCAGTAGATAATTTATTGTTATGCTCTATGTCCTCGTTTTCCGTCAGTGATTGATGTATTCTCTTCTGTTTTCAGAAGGCTTTTCTAATATTCACCTTTCTTCAAGATGATCCTGAAAGATGAGTCAGAAGTTCCATACCTGCCTTCCATATGGGGAAGCTGGGGCCCAGAAAGGTTAAGCAGATTTCCTACCCGGGCAACAAAGGAACTCTGAGTTCTCAAGTGGTTATGGAAATCTAGTCAGAATGGAAACGAAACTTCTGCTTCCTTGGGCTATCTTTCCTGCTTGTTTAAAATGAAATCCTTTCTATGTTATCAGTTTCTAGGAGATTGTTTCTGACACATGTAAATTTGGAATCCCCTCTAACTGGAACCAATTTTCTCTGGGACATCCCAGTCATTGGTGACATCTTTATAGACCTCCCCTCCCCATATAAACACAGCCCTCTTCTGGCCAAGCAGGTCATTGTTGATCAACGTCACCAACAGCACACAGAAGGTATAGAGAGTGAACAGCTGAATTCCTAGCTCTAGAGTATTATCTGTGAAACCCATGCAAACCCATGCATATGAAACCCTCGCTTAGTAAATCTGTTTGAACATATTTACTCTCAGAGTTCTATTATTGATGTTTAGATTTTGAGATGGTTTGATCATCTGAATTGAGAAAGAAAGATTTAACCTTGAGAAAGGAGAAAAAGTAGAGAGGGAGTTATTGGTTTTGTGAATTTTAGATTTTCCAAGGGAAAAAGTTGAACAGGGCACAGTTCTATTTTGGGGAGCACAAAATTCTTGAGTGATATGATGTACTTCCCTTTTATAGAACGAAGGAATCTAAGAGATTTTTTTAGTCCAAGTTCCCCATCTTACACATGAAGACATTGAATTCAGGCAAGTTTTGATGTGTCTTAGAACTATTTCCCTCTCAATGTGTATACATTTACCTCATTTTTTTAAAAGTTGTGTAACATCCTATAAGGAGGCATCTTTATTTAGCCATATTTCTTTGAGAACTATCTTGGTTATTTCCAGTTTTTTTTTTTCACTATTATAAACAATACTGCAAAGAATAACTTTATATAGGTATCTTAGTATTTACTTAGTATTTTTCAGAATAGATAACCAGAAATTAAGTAAAAATTTTCATTGAAATAGTCCTCTTAGGAAATTGTACCCATGACAGCACATCTTTGCCAACACTGGATATTTTCAAACTTTTAATTTAAGTTTGTTTTTTTTTTTTTTCTTATTTTGGTCATGCCACATGGCTTGAAGAATCTCAGTTCCCTGACCAAAGATTTAACCCAGGCCATGGCAGTGAAAATACCAAATGGTAATCACTGGACCACCAGGTAAACACGCCCCTCCCCTGCCCCATTTAAGTTTTTAAAATAATTGTGGTCAGTTTCATGTAGCTCATTAATCTATCTGAAATGTAATTTTCTGTACTATGTGAGATGGGGACCTAACTTATTCACTTTGTGAATATTGAAAATGAGAGGAAGAACAGAGCACTAGGTGTGGGAAGTGTAAGAAAAGCAGCTAAGGGCAGCCACCAGGTTATACAATCACTCAGCAAAATAAAAGCCTTCAGCTTACCAGACCTGACCCCTGTGGACACCTTGGAAGGCTAGTTAGAGATCCTGTATTACAGTAGAACAGTTGTATCATATATGCATTTGGGGGCTTAGCTGTACAGTATTTAAGCTTTTGAGGGCCCAGATACTAGTGATTTTAGGACATTTTAAAAGACTTTTAAATGTAATTTTGCCTACTGTGTCAACAATAAAATCTATACTTGGAACTTCCCTGGTGGTCAAGCAGTTAAGGATTCATCTTCCAATGCAGGAGATATGGGTTCGATCCCTGGTGGGGGAACTAAGATTCCACATGCTGTGGACCAATTAAGCCCAGGCACCACAACTAGAGAGGAGCCCACGTGCTGCCACTAAGACACAAAGCAGCCAAAAAAAAACCCCACAAAAGTAGACTGTCTCCACCCACCCGATTCCTACTCATGATTTAACTAGAGCACACTGCCTCCTGAGGGTTTCATTGTGTGTCTCACCCACACACAACCTCCAAGGATCTTATGAAAATATTCCTTTCAGTAGCATATGTACATATATAATGTTCCTGAAAAGATCTGCAAAATACAACTTTCTCTGCCTCATTATATGTGGAATTTTGAAGCTTTTCAGTAATTTTTTTTTTTTTTGCACCCTTATATATTGGTATCCAGCTGTCCTAATCCATGATCAAGCCACTTTTTCTCTCCATGCTTCAGAATTCTCTGGGCTTCCCAGGTGGCTCAGACAGTAAAGAATCTGCCTGCAATGCAGGAGAGTTGGCTTCGATCCCTAAGTAGGGAAGATCCCCTGGAGAAGGATGTGGCAAACCCACGTCCAGTATTTTTGCCTGGATACCTGCAGTATTTTTGCCTGGAGAATTCCATGGACAGAGGAGCCTGGTGGGCTACAGTGCACGGGGTCTCAAAGAGTCAGAAATGATTGAGTGACGAACCCTTTCAGAGTTCTTCGCAACACAGTTCTCTGGGTAGCCCCCAATAATGGATCAGGGTTGACATGCAGGTGTAATCAGTTTGCCGTCTCTGGTCTAGGCCATTGTTAGTAAAAGTCCCATGGTATTAGTGGAAGATTTGTGTCTTGGATATATGCATTTTATCATCATGATGTGCATCAGTGGTCTTGCCCACAGATTTGAGACAAGAGTTATCTAAGGTGGTCTGGCCACCCATGGGAAATTAGGATGTGGCTGTTTGGGGAAGAAGGCCCTTCCTTTTTCCTTTTACAGCTAAGATGAGTCATAGTTCTTCTTGCTTTCTCTGTCAAAGGGCAGGGTCCATGATATGATTTCATATCAAGAGTTCAGAGGTTACATAAGTGCAGATAGCAGATGCTTTTGGTCTCCCACCCACATTCTCTGCTCTATTTAAAGCAGGCGACTTCTGTGACTCTTCCTAAAGATTTTGCTCTGGCTGCAGACTCACGTGGCTTGGGCATGGGGCAAGTGACAAGTGCTGGGCGATTTATGCCCTCAGAAGCATCACTTACCAAGTGACAGGTGGGAATTGTGCTACAACACTCCAAGGGGCACTCTGCAGTTTTCAAGAGCTTCCCAGCTGCCCAGTGGCAGAGGATTTGTTAAGGCTTCCTCCCTATGAACTGCTCCTCTGTTTCACATCTCCCTTCCTCTACCAAGATCCCCTTCCTAACTGTCTTACATCCCCCTTCCCCAACCAGGATCACCTTCCAGAAACCTTCTTGCACGCCAATCCGTGACTCAGAATCTGCTTCTGGAAGAACTCAAACTAAGACATCACTTTCATAGTGGGGGAGGACATATCTTTCTGAGAACTGATACTAGCAAACAAAGCATTTTAAGGAGCTTCCTATTAGCAATAATGAATTTTAATTCTTCACTCGCTAAAAAGATGCAAAGATTCTTCTGTTTTTGTAGAGACAAGGGAGCTATAAAGGGAAGAGGTGAATCCCAGGTCACGAAATCCCTGTCATATCTGACATCATCTAGCTGAAGTCATGGGGTTCTGGGCTTGCTAAAAGAGCCTGGGGCGGCAGACAGGTTGGCTCAAGTGCCAGTAACTGTACCAGAGGCAGCAGTGAGAAATAAAATATTATGTTGTGATTTTTCCACTTGAAGAAATGGTAAATATAACCTTGTTTCAAAAAGTATTTCACTTCAGGATTATCAAATGTAGTTTGATGGTGTTGACTGAAAAAAAAGCACAACGTATAAGCTGAGAATTATGTTTTATTGGGCAGGCTGACTGAGGACGTAAGCCTCAGACGGTTCTGAGGGACTGTGCTGACGAGTGAGAGGGGAGTCAGAGTGCACGGGAGCTTTGGCAAAACAAACAAAAAACAGGTAGTCAAACAGCAAACGATTCCTGTTAATTTAAAACAGACAATTCAAGTTAACGAAGTTAGTGCTTTACTACGTATGAGAAGATAAAGTAGAAAATGGCAACCCACTCCAGTATTCTTGCCTGGAAAATTCCATGAACAGAGGAGCCTGGTGGGCTACTGTCCATGGGTTCCCAAAGAGTCTTGACAAGACTGATGGACTTAGCATGTATGAGAAGATGTAAGAGTCTGGGCTTAGTGAAATTACTCCTGTGATATTCCTTCGATCTTCTCTACCGAGGGCCAGTATCTTGCTTTTCTCCATTCTGACTCCCTTCAGGGTACACTGCCGGGTGCAGCGGCAGTGGCTGATGACATAATAGTTGCAACATCCTATTGTTGATAAGGCAATACTCTTGTTCTCAGGGCCTCACCTTGGTCATAAACCAAACAACAAGGCCTCATCTGGGTCATAAATCAAACAACATTGGGGAGGCATTTCATGAGCAATTTTGTCCCACAGCACTAGAAGTCTTTTTTCTACACCAGATGAAAATTCTGTCGATGGGTCACTCTGTGCTAACAACCTAAAATTCTCTGGATCTTACTAGTTTAGTATAATCCAAGAAATATTTCCCTTTGTTGCTTCCTCTTATACCTAGACTTGCACTATGACAATTATTCTGTGCAGAGTTATATATATGATCAACTGTCTTGAGACATCATTAATTTTATTGGAGACCTGATTACACATTGTATAATGCAGGAGGCAACAATCTTATAAAACACGATATAAGTAATACAGCTAGCAACATTAATAAAGTCATAGAGCAGCAGAGAGAGGCACATGGCATAAATAGTTTGAAAACAACAAGAAAGAGCACATTAAAACAACGATTAGTATAATGAGTTATAACCTGGTCACAATAAGCCATTAAGTCCACAGGGCAGGCAGCTGGAGAAGCCAAGTTCTGGAATGATCAGGTAGAGATAAAAAGATAAATCATCTTTTTTGTAAAGGTATACTTCATCAATTTTTTTGTTGGTCATAATTTGTGTAAGAGGAAAGGTTTTCTAGGAAACAAAAATTAAAAGTCAGTATATTTCAGAAAAAAAGTCATAAAATTATAAACCATATTTATCAGTTCATTCAGTCCTAAGTAATTAGTTCCTATTGATCTGGATGAAGTCATCAGATTTTCCATTAGAGTTTTTTAAAAAATATTTATTTATTTTATTATTTGGCTGCATCGGGTCTTAGTTGCAGCATGCAGGATCGTTTAGTTGCAGCATGGGGAGTCTAGTTCCCTGACCAGGGATTGAATCCAGGCCCCCAGCATAGAGAGCTCAGTGTCTTAGCCTCTGCACCACCAGAGAAGTCCCACCATTAGAGTTTTGTAATTTCTTACTCAGTTCAGTGGTATGATCTAAAAAGTTATCAGAAACATAATTGTCAAAAAGTCCTTTTTATGAATCTTCTTGAAGATCTCCATTTTATGAAAGCATCAGAATAAAACAATGATTATAAACAACAAGACTTAAAGTTGCATGATTAAAGATTTGATTACAATGCAATTGACAAGGAATTTGGATATTTCTATGACGCACAACATTTTAAGGTAATAAGTAGAACTATGCCTGATAACATTATACCAGGACATATCAGATTTTAGGAATGCCTTCTAAATTTTGTAATATATTAAAGACATCTAACCTAAGAGTTTTTTTTTATCACAACTTATTTGACAATGTTTTCATGTAATTTAACAAAAATAATCCTAGTTAATTTAATATGTCTCTTGAGATGTTTCAGGAGCCCTTTGGACTATCCCAAAGTTAGCTGGAGGTCAAAAGAACTTTATTTAGAATTTTACTAGAGGAAGTTTGTCAAAGATATCAAAAGGTTTTAAAATACCTGGTTAAACAGGATCACACGTCACTGTGAAACAATATTTATTTATTCAACTAAAGTGACAATAAAAGGTTTTTAAGGCCTTTCCATTGGTGCTAGTGGTAAAGAACCCACCTGCCAGATGTAAGAGACTCAGGTTCAATCCCTGGGTCAGAAAGATCCCCTGGAGAAGGGCAAAGCAACCCACTCCGGTATTCTTGCCCAGAGAATCCCATGGACAGAAGAGCCTGGCAGTATACAGTCCATGGGATCACAGAGAGTTGGACACAAATGAACTGACTTAGCACGAATGCACACACAGCAAATACAGATCATTCAGAAGGCAAATGAATTTACAATTTGTTATCAAAAGTAGCTCAGCAGTCCAAGAAAACTTTGTGCTCTTAACAGAGGGAAAGAGAACCCTTGTGGGCTTGTGATCAGTGGCTCCCAGAATTTAGGATTTCATGACACTCTCCCCTCACCCCCTGCCCAGTAAAAGAGAGACACTAGCAAATGATTGGCAGCTTTTAATTCTGGGAAATAAGCATATTATTTAAAACATAGTATCTTCTATCAATCCTATTTTGTAAAAGCATGAGCATTTAAACATTTTATTTCATTTTTTTAAAATTTTATTTTATTTATTTATTTTTTAAAGAATTTTTTAAATTAAAAAGACAAAACCTAAGAACAGTGACAATCTTTTCATTGTGGACAAAGAATGTCACTTGCCATATCAGCAAATAAGGGTTGTTTCAGTCATCAAGGCATCAGCCATTTCCACTGGTACGATAACTTGGTATGTTATTTCCATATGATAAAATAAAGGTAAATGAGATAAGAGTTTTCAGGTGACTTCTTTAGAAGTAATTATGTTTTAGATATGTCTATCTAAAATAGTTTCTCCAGATTTCAGGTAATTTGAAAGTTTAGAGTTTTGCTAAAATTAAATTAAATGAAGAGAATTCATGGGATAGCCAGGTGATTTCAAACAAGGTAGAATACTGGAACACTAATTGCTAAACAGGTCTACTTTTGTGTTCTTACAAGAGGAAAACTAAATATGTTCGGGGTTTATTAGACATGTGTCTGGCATCACACTGAGAAAAGAAACTCTGCTACCAGACAATGCAAGTTTCTAGAGGTTATTTTGCCAACCAGGAAATGTTGGTATGACAAACAGTTTACAGTTACTTGCTGCTTGTTGGTTTTCACTAGAGAGTTTTTAATGGTTAAAGTTGTAATATGTGATTAAAGCTACTAGAAACAATAAAGGAAACATGTCAGTATGCAAGGTAAGTAGGATGTGTGTTTTCAACAAGAGAAGGTATGAGAGATGGAAATACATTTTCTTAAAGGGAAAGAGTGACTTTGTCTTAGAGCTGGTTTTCTAAATGGAACAGAAAAATAAGTGATAAACTAAAATAGACACAGAAAATTGTGGAAGCTTTGTGGAAAGGGAGCCCTGAGAAAATAATTTTGTACATTGCAGCCTGGGATTGGATTAAACTTAAATAGGTAAATAAATTTTGTTATTGAGAGTGGGCCAGCGCAGGACTGGATTTTGGTTCACTTTCCCTCTGTTAAGAGCACAAAGTTTTCTTGGACTGCTGAGCTACTTTTGATAACAAATTGTAAATTCATTTGCCTTCTAAATGATCTGTATTTGCTGTGTATGCATGCATGCTTAGTCAATTCAGTCGTGTCCGACTCTCTGTGATCCCATGGACTGTATACTGCCAGGCTCTTCTGTCCATGGGATTCTCCGGGCAAGAATACCAGAGTAGGTTGCTGTGCCCTTCTCCAGGGGATCTTTCTGACCCAGGGATCGAACCTGAGTCTCTTACATCTCCTGCATTGGCAAGCAGGTTCTTTACCACTAGAACCAATGGAAAGGCCTTAAAAACCTCTTATTGTCACTTTGGTTGAATAAATAAATATTGTTTCACCGTGACCTATGATTTACACATTTACATATAAAGATTCTAGCAGGGATTTGCCAGCTAGATTCTAGCATGGATAATCAGAGACATTGCTCCTCAAATTCTTAGACAAACTGTCCCTCTTGAAAACTATTCTTGTTTTCTCTGATGTAGTCCTTTGAGAGTATGTATCTAATCCAGGTGGCAATGTGATGAAAGAATCCTTAGACAAGGGAGTTAGAAGACCAAACCTGTGTGGCCATTCTCGAACTGAGATTTCAGACACAATAGTTTGCTAGGGCTGCTCTAAAAGAGGAACACAAACTGAGCTTAAAGAACAAAAAGTTTTTGTCTCGCGGTTCTGGAGGCTAGAAATCCAAAAATCAAAGTGTTGGCCAGGCTGTTGCCTTCTGAAAGCTGTGAGATGAGGATCTGTTCCCTGCCCCTCTCCTTGGCTTGCAGACTTCATGTTCACAGAGAGTTCTCCCTGTGTACATCAGACTTCTCCTCCTTATAAGGACACCATTCATATTGGATTATACGCACCCCAATTGCCTCACTTTAACTTGTATGTCTGTAAAGATTTTATCTGCAAATAAGGTCACTTTCTGAGATCCTGGGTGTTAGGACTTCAATACATGAACTTTGAGGAGACACAATTCAACCCTCAACATCCAGCAACCTCTCTGGCTTCAGTTTCTCATACCCAGAGGAAACTGTTGGCCTTAATGCTCCTGAAGCATTCTTTCAATCCCAGCTTTCCAAGATTCGCTCAGCCCTTTTGACGTGGCCAAGTCTGGTCCCCTTATTCACAGGACTATAAATATAAAAATTTTCCTGACCCAAGCCTGCCAGCCAGGCCTGGAGGGTGGGAAATGAGTAGGGAAATGCTACTAGGGTGGGGTTTTCCTTTAACCTTTTGTTATTTACAGGAGTTCTGTAATCAGATAAACTTTCAGGGTGTGGTGAACTGGGGGTCTTGACATCCCAAAGGCAAATAAGCAAACTCCAGTGACATTTGTTCTTTTCCAAACCCCGAGGTTTTCTGTGCTCCAACTATAGATGACAAAACTGTTCCAGGAGAGTTGCAGTGTTTTGTTCTCCATGCCAGTTCATTAGCAGCAGAACGGCTGCCGGGCTGTAATCCAACCTGGCTGACATCAGTTCCCCAGTAAAAGGACGGAGCCGGAGCTGGGTCTGTGCAGCCAGCAGGGATCAGGAGGGCTCAGCTGTACTGACACGTTGGCGAAAACAAAACAAAAAAAAAGATAGAAAGAAGGAAGGAGAGAAGAAAGAAAGGATAGAAGGGGATAAGAAAGTTGCAAAAGTTTAGAAAACGAAGAGGCCACCTAGGTTCCTCAAGGGACACAGACAGGAAAGCAGGAGGGAGGGGACACTAGGCATGGTGATAACCCAAATTAAGGTCTGGCCAGCATCGTCTTCAGTATTTAGAAAAATTGGGGTGTGCTTAACCTATAAATAAAAACCATGGATTTTAGAAACCTAAACTAGGAGCATGTGTGCAAAAAAGAAACCTATATAAGGATGTTGAGCTGAACTGTAGTTATGGGAGGCCCAGTAACAGCCCACTTCCTTTCTCTGTGCCTTTTTTATTCATCTCTAAATGTGGTGATGGTAATACAATTGCACTCTTCTCAACTTAAAAATACTTTTCTTCTGAATCACCTGACAAGTCTTTTTTTTCCCCTACACAGCACTTACATCCATTAAAGGATCTTCCAGAGCCCCTGTATCAGTCTAGCAGGTCTCGTTGGAAGCTTCCAGCTCTCCAGATGCTGAACGCAGTCCATGGCTCAGTCACCGACCCCTCACTATTTTCCTTTTTTAATAAAGTGCCAAATTTTTATGTTTAAGCTATGTTTTATTAAGAGCTTCCTGAGCTTTCTTTCCATGGAATTTCTCTGTTCCCACTTCTGGGCTTCCCTCCCAGTTTTATGATATTAGAGAGTGAGCTTGCATGCCACTTTATATTGTTTGAAAAGCCTGGATATTGTATGAGTGTGTCCACATCTCGCCTTCTGTTTCTGCCACGTGTAACAGGGCAGGGAAGGGGGAAAAAATCATCTTTGTGGCCCCACTTCCCAGCTTCTCAGAGGCAGATCATGTGCCTGATGGGATAGGCACGTTTCTGGCTACACAGTAGCTGAACAAAACCAGGACACCGATGAGCTCATCATAAAAGAAAAATCTGGAGTTAGGTGAATCGAGGGTGAATTATAACACATTTCAACAACTTACTATGGCTCAACTCCATTTTCCAACTCAGTTACCCTCAATGTATGTCTCTCAAAATTCTATGTTCTGCCATCCCTCCCCGTCTATACCCTCAGATACCGACTCTTCAGTTCAGTTCAGTCGCTCAGTCGTGTCCGACTCTTCACGACCCCGTGAATCGCAGCACACCAGGCCTCCCTGTCCATCACTAACTCCTGGAGTTTACTCAAACACATGTCCAACAAGTCAGTGATGCCATCCAGCCATCTCATCCTCTGTCGTCCCCTTCTCCTCCTGCCCCCAATCCCTCCCAGCATCAGGGTCTTTCCCAATGAGTCAACTCTTCGCATGAGGTGGCCAAAGTATTGGAGTTTCAGCCTCAGCATCAGTCCCTCCAATGAACACCCAGGACTGATCTCCTTTAGGATGGACTGGTTGGATCTCCTTGTAGTCCAAGGGACTCTCAAGAGTCTTCTCCAACACCACAGTTCAAAAGCATCAATTCTTCAGTGCTCAGCTTTCTTCACAGTCCAACTCTCACATCCATACATGACCACTGGAAAAACCATAGTTTTGACTAGATGGACCTTTCTTGACAAAGTAATGTCTCTGCTTTTCAATATGCTGTCTAGGTTGGTCATAACTTTCCTTCCAAGGAGTAAGTGTCTTTTAATTTCATGGCTGCAATCAGCATCTGCAGTTATTTTGGAGCCCAGAAAAATAAAGTCTGACACTGTTTCCACTGTTTCCCCATCTATTTCCCATGAAGTGATGGGACCAGATGCAATGATCTTAGTTTTCTGAATGTTGAGCTTTAAGCCAATTTTTTCACTCTCCTCTTTCACTTTCATCAAGAGGCTTTTTAGTTCCTCTGTAAATCCTCCCAATTAAATTGAACTCTTGGATACTGAACTTGACTTTGCTTCTTTGGAAATTATATCTAAATTTAGTTATTCATCCATGCTTCTTTGGAAATTATATCTAAATTTAGTTATTCATCCATTCATTCAATAGCAAAGGTTGGGTGTCTCCCATCCTTCAAGCATGTTGCTCAGTCATAGGATGCATAGGATAATAGGAAAGGTTACCTGCCTTGGAGAAACCCCTAGTTCCAGGTCTCCTCCAATCCATGTGAGCTCGGGGTTTGGGTTTTGGCTTTGACTTGTTGAACTTACGTACCCCTGCTTCCTTTCCAAGGAGGAACTTGGTTTCCTTGCTAATGGCAGAATATTATTGTTATGTTATGTTAATCGCTCAGTCGTGCCCGACTCTTTGCGACCCCATGGACTGCAGCCCACCAGTCTCCTCTGTCCATGAGATTTTCCAGGCAAGGATACTGGAGTGGGTTGCCATTTCCTTCTCCAGGGGATCTTCCCAACCCAGGGATCGAACCCGGGTCTCCTGCACTGCAGGCAGATTCTTTACTGACTGAGCTACAAGGGAAGCCTACCAAATCCCTGAACTCAGCCAGACGTCTGGTCCCAACTTCTCCTGGTTCTTCTTGTCTCTGAAGCTGATCACAGCAGCCTGGAGTTTCCACTTGGGTACAGAAGTTTTGTCCACATATCAAAGTTTAGATCCAGAGCCTTTGGACCTGTGGGACCTCTAAAATGTTGCCTCTGTGGGATCTCAGCCCCGTTTGTTTCCTCAGCCTGAGTACCACTGGGCTATGACAGAGTTGTAAGAGCCCAGCATATCCGATAACTCATCTGTGACAAATGAAAGTGGGAGCCAAAGAAGATTCAAGCTGCTTCCCTTTAGAACCGATCCAACTGGGCTGAGTAGTCAGAGTGGTATCTGGTGGCAGCAACCTTGCCAGGCCCTTGGGAGCCCAGGTCTGCCCTGCACACTAGCTCCTCAGCCATTCTCGCTGCAACATCTCTGGTGGGGACGGTGGGGAGGCGGTTTCTGTGTAGTGATGTAGTGGGCACAGCCTACGCCTAAGAGGCAGTCAGACCTAGAAGGTATTACTGCCAAAAATGCTGCGTGTGCAGCAATGCAGAGGATGGAAAAAAGACCTTGTGGCCCCACTAAATCTAACCAGGAAGAGATACTCAGCCATCCAGACTGTGGACATTCAACAAAACAATTGTCCTGAACTCTTCAAAAATATCAAAGTCAAGACACCCTATTAGGTAAAAAATAAATAAGAAGAACTTGCTATATAGTACAGGGAACTCTTCTCAACACGCTGTACTGACTTATATGGGAAAAGAATCTTAAAAAGAGTAGATATATGTTTATATGTAAATGATTCATTTCGCTGCATACCTGAAACTGACACAATGTAAATCAACTATACTCAAAAAAAAAAATTTTTTTAAAGAAAGATTTTAAAAACAAGAGGGTTGTTCTAGACTAAAGAAAATTAAAGAAATATGATAGCTAAATGCAATGTGTGATCCTTAATTGCATCTTGAACTGAAAAAAATATATAGCCATAAAAGATATTATCGAGATAATTATGTGGGACTTCCTTGGTCGTCCAGTAGTTAAGATTCCGAACTTCCACTACAGGGGGCGTGAGTTCCATCCGATGTTGGGGAACTAAGATCCCACAAGCCATTGGTGTGCTGCCAAAAGAAAAAGACAATTGTGTGTGTCTGTGTGTATGGGAAGATGAAGAAAGAGAAACAAGTGTGGCAAAGTACTAACAGTAAATCTAAATGAAAGATACGTAACTATTCATTGTAGTGTTGCCTCAACTTTTTTGTAGGGTTGAGGAGAGGCAGTGAGAGAAGATGGCATGAGCAGACAGGCAGGAGCCAGGGCAGGCATGGCAGCCAAGCTAGCTCGGAACCAAGATCTTGTCCCAGTGAAAAAGCTGAGGAGGCTCAAGAGGGAGGGGACATATGTATAATACCTACGACTGATCCATGTTGATGCATGACAGAAACCAACACAATATTGTAATTATCCTTCAATTAAAAATAATTTTTTAAATGCAAAAATTAAAAAACAAATAAAAAAAAAATCAGAGACCAGGCAAAAGATTAGGCAGGCAGACTGACCATAATCACAGGGAACCTGCAGCTTAGTGCACACCTGGGTCAATCCTACCATCTGGGGGCCAGATGTGGATGCAGCAGGCCAATTCCAGGCCCACTAATAACAAAGAGCTCCCAATAATGCCACGTGTAGCCTTTGGAAGCTCAGGACGGGGGAATGCTGAATGATCAAGTGCTTGGCCGTTGTTCCAGAGGCCAGAGAGGATTCAAGCCAGCAGGAACTGCCATGTCTGCCCGTTGCTAGCTCAAGAGCCCAAAAGCCCGAGGAAGGGGTAAGGGCTCCTTAAGAGGCAGGGGCCTAACTGGTTGTGTTTGCTCTGAACTGGTTAAGTTTTGCATTGTCAGATTAAGTTACTGATTAAGCCCACAGATGTCTCCGTAAGTCCCCCCACCCCTACACACACACACACACACTTTTTTTTTTGTCTTCTATTTCTATTTGTAATTCTTTCTGGCTGTCACTATTCCTCTCCTGGTTTTATGCCATTATGATGTGTGGAAAACAGGAGACCTCTCTACAGTGTCTTTAAATGCCTGAGTGCAGAGATGAACACAAAAATCAATCAAAGCTGGTTTTGGACTCAATACTGTGATACGTCATTTCCAAAGGTCAGGGAGCTGAGCGCAAAAGTGACCAAATTTCCAAGCCCTCTGGATTTGTCATCTTTTGGCATTTCCATAAGTTTTCTGACCCCTAGAGGAATTGCCGGTGTCTCTTTCTTGACTCTGGCAAACTCCGCTGTCCTGAGCAGAGCTTCCGCAGTTCTGGACGGGACCAGCCAGACAGTCCTCTCCTCTCCGGGGCTCCTGAGCCTTCTTCCCCTTTCCGTGGAGATGTACAGTTTGGAAGGTCAGCCAGGGGTTGATGTGACGGCTCCAGCCAAGGGCTCTGCTCAGTTTCCACCAAGCAGCTCAGAAACAAAGCAGCCATGACGAGTATTGCCAAGACTCTGTGCTGGGAGCCAGGAGCAGATGAATTCCCGGTGTGAGCAAGGAAAACAGCAACCGAGTTTGCTGTGACTGTGATTAATATCCAGGATTCAACCAGGAGAAGGCCCCTCCTGAGAAACTATAACATTTGCGCAAGGGGCTTCTTTCAATCTCTCTCTCTCTCACACCCTCTCTTTTCCCTTTCTTTGGTAGCAACTCCCTACGTTCAAATATACATTTTAGACAAGAACCAATACCTAAAAGAGATCAAAACTCAGCCTGTCTGATTTTTTATGGGGACTGTGGACCTATATGGCCCCTCCCCAGTCAACCCCAGGGGTGCTTGGGCTCTATTACCCCCGACCCACGCACACAGAGGGAATATGCAAGTTCTCTGATCATGACTCATCAGGTATTACTCCAACAACACCTCCCCACTCCTCCCCCAAACTTGTTCAAGAACTTTATGGAGTGAGAGCTGTACAGTGGCCAAAAAGTTCATTCGGATTTTTCCATAACATCTTATGGAAAAATTTGACCAAATTGTTGGCCAACCCAATATCTCTTTCTTAAAAGTTAGAAAGTGTCCTTTGATGGAAAATGAGTCTGATGATAATGCATGATATCTTCAAAACAGAGCACTGGCCTGAATTTAATGTATATCATCCTCCTAGAAACATACAGGTGTGATCACAAGGTCTCATTCCCTTAATGTCAAGAAGGCAGCATTAACACATGTTTCACTTACCTCCCTCATGAGATGGGAAAACCCAGGGTGTGGCTACTCTTGCCGGTTCTATTGCACTGGCTTTGTGTTAACTCAACATCTTGGATCAAATTGAACTTGCTTCATTTTTTTATTATTACACACTCTATCAGCCACTTACTTTTCCTGCCATTGACCGCTAGTTACATTTTCATCTATAACCTCAGACGTCAACAGATAGAAAACTGTGGGAAAGTTTGACTCTGAAGCAATGGAAATTTCCCAAATGTGAGAACAACACAGCAACCTATGGTGGGAAAGGCCACTAAACAGCTTTATTACATCAGCTATCACAATAGCAAAGACTCTTGGGGTGGAAAAATTATTATTTTACAAGATTACCAGTCATCCCAAAAGAACAATGTGTTTTTAGCCATTCATTTCAAATTTGGCTCATTCCTCTGTTACCCACTTATTTTTCCTGTTTTTTATTTTTTTTCAATAGCGGTTAGCCTGTATTTCCCTAGGCCACACTGCTCAGATTGCTGTGTACTCTGAAAATACAAATAGTGATGATCCATATGTCTCCTGTTCCTAGCCTCACCTCTAGTCCCCACCAGGATGTCATGAAGTTTGGGGACAAAATGGGAGAAGGTCCTCTCCCTTTTATGTAATATATCTATATGAATGAAATACTAAGGCAGTACCACCTTTCATCCAGGGTCTTAAAGTTTTTGATGAGAATAATTATCTTAGTCCACTCAGGTTGCTGTAACAGAAATACCACAGACTAGATGGCTAACGTGTGCTAAGTCGCTTCAGTGGTGTCCAACTCTTTGCCATCCTATGGACCATAGCCCACCAGGCTCCTCTGTCCATGGGATTCTCCAGGCAAGACTACTGGAGTAGGTTGCCGTGCCCTCCTCCAGGGGATCTTCCCAACCCAGGGATCAAATCCACGTCTCTTAACATCTCTGGCTTTGGCAAGGGGGTTCTTTACTACTAGTGCCACCTGGGAAGGTGGCTTATAAACAACAAAAATTTGTCACAATTCTGGAGGCTTTGAGTCCAAGATCAGAGTGCCATCCTGGTTGGGTTCTGGGGAGGGCCCTCTTTAGCACTACAGACTTCTGACTTCTTGCTGTGTCCTCACATGACACAGGTGGCTAGGAAACTCTCTGAGGTGTCTTTTATAAGAGCACTAAGCCCATTCATGACCTAATGGGCTCCAACCTCATGATCTAATCACCTCCTCAAATCCCCACCTCCTAGTACCATCACATGGTGGAGTTAGGATTTCCATATGAATTTTAAGAGGACACAAAAAGTCAAACCATGGAAATAAAGCTTTCAGATTTTACATACAGGCCTTTTTCTTCTGGGACTCAGTCCTGGGTACACGGAGGCAAGACCAGGGTTTGGGGAGTCCTATGTTTTTGGAACTGTGCCTCCCAACAAAAGCTTAGCAAGCTTTCCTGTGTAAGTCTCTCTCCCCTTAAATTAGTTCTCTCTCCCAAGTTTATTCTTCCTCTTAAAAATCAGTTTCTGGCAGCTCAGTTCACCAAACAGGCCCAGACACATCTGAACCCCAGCTGGGGATGGCTTAGGCTTAAGCCAAGGCCACTGCTGGATAACTTTCAAGTTTACTGCAGGCTCTTTAGCTAGTATGTACGCTTTTTTTAAAAAAAAATTAACAGATAACATCAATCATTCATTCCCAAGTTAGTCATTTGCTTTTCTTTTGCCTTTTCTTCATGAACTCTTGGATGTTAAAAGGCAGATTGGTGGGGTCATTACTGATTATTTGACTCATGCACTTTAGCTACGTGAGTATGAAGTGTATCATTCCTATTTCTTCAGGTCAGCATTCTGTTTGCCTAAACGAAATTTACTCAGATGGATCTTTACTAGGATGTGGAGCAATTGGAACCCTCACACATTGCTGGTGGGAATGGAAAACAATGCAACCTCTTTGAAAGTCAGCCTGGCAGTTCCTCAAAGAAGCTGAACAGAGAGTTACCATATGACCCAACAATTCCACTTCTAGGTGTGTACCTATGAGAATTGAAAACATATGTTCACAAAACAATGTGTACACTAATGTTCATAGCAGCATTATTCAGCATAACCCCCAAGTGGAAACACAACTACCCATCAACTGATGAAAGGATAAATAAAATGTGATATATGCATGCAATGGAATATTATTCAGACACACAAAGGAATGAAGTACTGGCATACTACAATTAGGGTGACATTTTTTATTGTAAAGTTCTAAGTATTTCCCTAAACAAATGAGTATATATTTTTCATCTTCTTTTAGCTGCTTTCATAATCTAAAACAGGAAAATAGTGGGGAGATGCTTTCTTTTTTTTAACTGAGGTACAATTCACATAGCATAACCTCCTCCCCCTGCCCTTTATTTTAGCCCTGCGGGATCTTAGTTGCCCAACCAGACATCAAACTCACGCCGCCTGCAGTGAAATCAAGGAGCCCTAACCACTGGACTGCCAGGGAATTCCCCCCTCCCCCCTCTTTAAAGCATACAATTCAGTGGTTTTTAGTATATTCACAGATATCTGCCACCATAACCACTATCTAATTCCAGAACATTCTTATCACCCCAAAAAGAAACCTCATATCAAACAAGAGTCACTCCCCACTTCCCTTCCCTTCAGCCCCTGGCAACAGCAAATCTACTTTCTGCCTTTATGGATTTGCTTGTTCTGGAGGTTTCTTATAAATAAAGAAAATAAAATCATACAACATGTGGTCTTTCGTGCCTTCTTCTGCTTAATGTACTGTTTTCAAGTTTCATCCAATCTGTGACCAACACAGATATATCCCTGCCTTCATTGAGAGATTCAGGCAATTCAATACAGCACACGGCTCTGTGGGAGTACAGGGAAGGAACTACCACTCAAATGTGACAGGCCAGGGAAATCTTTCTGAGCCCCTGCTCCCTACTAGAGGCCTGCAGTTGAGCCCAAGTCAGGGACGCAAAAAGCAGAGTGAGGAGAAAGAGGAAAGAGCATATGCAAGGACCCTGAGATGGAAAGAGAACACAGCAAGTTCTGGGAGCTAAATAGTTCAGGTCCAATCTAAACATCTGGTCTGTTCTGAGTCCAGACTAGTAATCTGTTCAGGAATTCAGCAGTTTGCCAGGGCTCTAGCTTGTTCACACTTTACTCTTTATGTCAGTTAAAATGTTTTCAGATGCAAGTAACAGAGATTGACTCCCATAGGTTTGAAGATTATTTATTACCTCATGTGACAGGGTGGGCAGACTTCAGGGTTGATGGGTTCAGTGGCTTGACAATGTCTTTAGGCCCCAGATTCTCCCTGTCTCTCTGCTAATTACCTGTTCAGCTTCTCTCTAAGGCAAATTCCCCTTGAGGCTACACAACCTGGGACAACATGTTTTCTTGTTCCTTTTCAAGAAGAGAAACACTTTTTTCTCTTTTCTGAAAGCCCCAGCAAGCCTTCCCTGGTATCTCATTGGCACAAATTCCTTAACAGAGTCCGGGTAAGGGAGCAGTTACCATGAGCGACTTGAATTAATTATGTAGCAGTGGGCTGAGGGTTGGGGAGTCAACCTCAGTATGACCACACCAGGGACCCTAAACATAATTGGGTGCCTTGGGCTGGCACTGTGCTCACCAACAGCTGCCTTGGGGTCCGTCTTCCACTTTGGTATCCAAAAATATGTCCAAGCGCAACTTCAAAGTAGGATGAGTAATGTGGTTTGTATTCTACAGGTTTTGTGAGAACTGGCTATCATACCAACAAACTTGCTAAAAATTATCTGTAAACCCCTTTCTCTTTCCCCAAATTTCCACTTCTCACCACAGCCACCACATCTTTCTCTCTCTCACCCCATCTTCCTCCTCAGGCTTCTTGTAGACAAAATGGTTGTTACCTCTTTTCCCACACCTTTTCTTTAAACCACTGAGCTTGCATTTCCCACCCAACAGACACTACGGCTGCCCCATGCAAAAGAAGAAGATTTCAGGTCATTCAACTGTTCCTTTTATGTGTTCCTGAGGGCTTCACTTCACTCTGCCAAAAATTCAACAGGAGATCTGCATGCTTATATTGGTGTTTCTGCACCCAAAGTCCTGGAACCTAATCACTTCAAACTCTTCTCACTCAATAAACTATTAAAAGTCTTAAAACTATTAAAAATGACTATTAAAAGTTATGGCTAGTTCTGTTTGGGAAAAAAAATAACTTCAATATGGCTAAAATACCACAACCATGTTCAAAGACAGACAAAAAATAATTGAGACATATTTGTAAAATACATGCCAATTCCCTGAATGTACATAATTGCTTTTACAAATCGCTAAGAAAAAGATGAACATCTCAAGGTTAAGGATATGAAATTTTAGTTTACAAAAGAGAAAGAAATAACACTCATTTTAATTTTTGCCTACTAGATTGGCAAAAATTTTTTAAATTACTCATACCTGGTGTTGGCAAGATTATGGAGCAGTATGTTCTGTGGATGAGATGTTGACTGCAACAACTTCTCTGAAAGTAAGTCAATCTGCATTTGTATCAATATTTAAAATATTATTTATTTTTGATTAAGCAATTAATACTTTTAGGAATTTATTCTAAGGATCTATTCAGGCAAGGACACAAAAATGTATGTACAGGATATTTATCATAGCTCTTTTTATAATGGCAAAAGAAGAACTTTACTGTTCATCTATAGGAGGTTAATTTAATGAATTATGGTAAGTTTGTGTTTTTAAAGACTTACTTACCTAGGACTGCATTTGAAGATTCTAGCTCAATGACAGATATATATATATATATGAATATTTATTGAATAAACAGATATAGTAGATGTTCTATAGTCATTACAAATGGTGAAGCAAATTTATATTTATTGAAGTGTAAAAGGAAAAGCCCATCACTGAACTGCATGAATAGAATAATCTCATCTTTGCATAAAAAAGCATATGTGTGTATCCACAGAAAAAATTTTAGAAGGCTATCTACCAAAATATAAGTTGTGGTTCTTCCTAAATGGTAAGATTATAACTGTTTTTTTTTTTTTGCATTCTTCTTTCTACCTTTAAGAAATGTCTGGATTTTTTTTAACTGTAAGCATATGTTACTTTTATATAAGAAAAAGGAAATAAATATATTTATCTAGAACAACAACAAACATCTATGAATCCATGTGTTACTGAAACACACAGACATGAAAGTAAGCATAAATTATTTCATAGTTTTACATATCTTGCTGGAAAAGGCTGAAGATGCAAAGTCCTTGTAGAAGCTTGTCACCAAGGAAAACTCAACAAATTGTCAAAATTTTTTCAAAGAATATACACAAAGTCAAGTCTCAGGGAGTTCTTCAGCAACACAATGCATGATGAGGTACTAGATAGGCAAGGATCCAGATGGCACTGCCTTAGGTCCGGTCAAGGGGCATTTCCTGGCCCACAAGATCTAGGGGCTGAGCTGTGGTCCTCTTCTGGCCACCGTCCTCCACACAGGGCCAGAAATCCAAAGAGCCAAGCTCACCCACTTCTAGACCATGTGCTAAGCATCTGGGAACTGGAATAGGCCCTTGTATTTGCTTCCTACACAGACCTCTTCCCTAACTATGACCTCCAGAGATCACTGAGCTGGTGGTGTACACTTCTTGAGTCCAAGCAGTATTTATCTATGAATTAGATAAATACTATCTACAGCCAAGTGATATTTATCTAGGAAGGGATGGGTGATTGAGTTGTCTGCACATGTTTGTGCAAGAATCCCAAGAATGGGTCCTGAGTTGGGAAACAGGTGCAAAGAATAGTAAGCAGATCAGAGGCTGGTTTTCCATGTTTTTTTGGTGTGGAACTCTAAGAACTCTGATAATGCCAAACTTGAAGCCAGCCTTCCAGGTCAATACAAAGATATGGTTATAAAAGAAGGATGATAAAATATGCTTTGTATAGTATGTTGCCTTGATTTCTAATTTTCAATATTTAGAAAACATTGTATGTAGGCCTACATTTGTATTCTTGCCCTGGTTTCCACAAATGTCAGGATGGGTCTGGAGGCAGAGAACAAAATCAAGTAGACCAGTTTGTCATCTGAGGAGTCCCATATCACATGAGTGGGTCTTCAGAAGAGCATAGATGGTGCTCTCTAGCCTCATGGACAACATAGATCTAGATCTGTCTTGGATGACATCCATGGTTTCCCAATACATCCACTGGTACCATCTAGACTCTAGTGAATAAGTAAAGCAGAGAACCAATGATGAAAGGACTAGTATATACCCAGTCCATCAGAGGAAGCAATGCTTATTAAAGAACAATTGATAGGTGAAGTACTTGCTAAGAGTGGACAAATAAGATCCCCAAGCATTTGGGCTACAAGCTGTGGAGATAACTGAGACTTATTTGGAGGGAAGAAAGAAAACAAAACTGACTTCCTATACAGCTTTCTAGAAAAGTACTGCTTCCTGGGAATCCCAGCTTGGGGTTATGCATGAGTTTGGAGGCAGAGTCAAAACTAATAATAAAGGACAATTGAATTGTCCTTATTCTTAGTTCAGTTCAGTTCAGTCGCTCAGTTGTGTCCGACTCTGCAACCCCATGAACCGCAGCACTCCAGGCCTCCCTGTCCATCACCAACTCCCGGAGTTCACCCAAACCCATGTCCATTGAGTCGATGATGCCATCTAACCATCTCATCCTCTGTTGTCCCCTTCTCCTCCTGCCCTCAATCTTTCCCAGCATCAGGGTCTTTTCCAATGAGTCAGCTCTTCACATGAGGTGGCCAAAGTATTGGAGCTTTAGCTTCAACATCAGTCCTTCCAATGAACACCCAGGACTGATCTCCTTCAGGATGGACTGGTTGGATCTCCTTGCAGTCCAAGGGACTCTCAAGAGTCTTCTCCAACACCACAGTTCAAAAGCATCAATTCTTCGGTGCTCAGCTTTCTTTATAGTCCAAGTCTCACATCCATACATGACCACTGGAAAAACCATAGCCTTGACTAGATGGACCTTTGATGGCAAAGTAATGTCTCTGCTTTTTAATATGCTGTCTAGGTTGGTCATAACTTTCCTTCCAAGGAGTAAGTATCTTTTGATTTCATGGCTGCAATCAGCATCTGCAGTGATTTTGGAGCCCAGAAAAATAAAGTCTGACACTGTTTCCCCATCTATCTGCCATGAAGTGATAGGACCAGATGCCGTGATTTTAGTTTTCTGAATGTTGAGCTTTAAGCCAACTTTTTCACTCTCCTCTTTCACTTTCATCAAGAGGCTCTTTAGTTCTTCTTCATTTTCTACCATAAGGGTGGTGTCAACTGCATATCTGAGGTTATTGATATTTCTCCCGGCAATCTAGATTCCAGCTTGTGCTTCCTTCAGCCCAGCATTTCTCATGATGTACTCTGCATATAAGTTAAATAAGCAGGGTGACAATATACAGCCTTGACGTACTCCTTTCCCTATTTGGAACAAGTCTGTTGTTCCATGTCCAGTTCTAACTGTTGCTTCCTGACATGCATACAGGTTTCTCAAGAGGCAGGTCAGGTGGTCTGCTTCTTAGGAGATACACAAACATCTATTTAGAGATGAAGATGTCTGTCATTCACTCTGAAATGGTTCAGCAATAATAACAGTAACAAATAATCAAAATTATATATACATATATATAAAGAGAATACAATTGTGGCAAAATGTTAATTGATGAGTCTAGGTGGAAGGCATACAAGAGTTCATCTTACTAGTCTTGTAACTCTTCTGAAGGTTCAAATTTTTTTTAAAGGAAAAAGTTTCAAAAGAAGAGGTGCAGAGCAATCTATAGTTTACTACTTTGGGGAAAAATGTGTACATGAGCTCTGGAAGGAAACAGAAGCAGCTGATACTAGTGGTTGTATCTGGGGAGGAGAATTGGCTTGAAGGATGGCATAGGAGAGAGATTTGCTATATAGTTTCTCTAATTGTACTGCTGGAACCAGCTCAAATTTTTTAAACTTGTGCACACATGCTCTATTCAAAGAGAAAGGAAGAGAGAGAGAGAGACAGAGACAAAGACAGAAAAAGTTGTTTTAAACGTAGCCACAGTTACTAACCAACAAAAGAAAACTTCACTTCCATTGCAAAATCATTAGAGAAACTCACTTTTCCTAATCCATTTTAGGCATGTCCATGTACACTGATCAAAATCACTCAATATCATTCTTAAAAAATGAAAGTATGAAAGTCACTCAGTCATGTCCAACTCTTTCCGACACACGGGCTGTAGCCTGCCAGGCTTCTCTGTCCATAGAATTCTCCAGACCAGAGCACTGGAGTGCGTAGCCTTTTCCCTTCTCCAGGAGATCTTCTCAACTCAGGGATCGAACCCAAGTCTCCCACAATTGCAGGGGTATTCTTTACTATCTGAGCCACTAGGGAAGTCCCTCAAAATGAAGGGCAGAACAAAACATGCTGCAGCTCAGAAAAAAGTACAATTAATATTTTCCTGTTTCCTTGTAGCCTTTTCCCTACACACATGTTTTTTTAACATAGTTGAGATCATACTTATAAACTTTATGATCTACCTCCTTTTTGTTTCAATATTATATCAAACATTTTTCACATTCTTGAAAACTCTTTTCAGACAAAAATTTTAATAGCTTCATGACATACTGTCCTGTGATATCTTACAGTGTATTTGACCATTCCCTATGGTTGGACATTTAGATTTGCAGGGGGTTTTTTCTATAATAAGTAAATTTGTAGTGAACATAATTACTTAAAATTCTTCATCTGTTTTCAATTATTTCCATAAGCTAGTTTCCCAGTAGAGAAACAACAGGGTTGTGGGGGTTTTAACACATTTAAACACTCTTGAGATGAATTATCAAATTCTTTTCTTAAAAGATTATTCCAGCACTGCTTCTTGCAGTGCCAAGGGCCTTCTAGATTCTGTAGTAACTGGACTAGAATTTCAGGAGAGCTAAAATCAGCTGTGTGATCCCAAGAAAAGTAATTTTAAAATATATAAATTTTTAAAAACTTACATGATTTTTAAACCACTTTGATATTTTCCCCCAAACCTCCCAACCACCATGAAATAGCACGGAGATATCATTACCACTTGAAAGATCAGAAAGTGAGGCCCAGGATGGTTAAGTGATTTTTTTTTTCCAGGATCCCAACTGGTAGACAGATATGGAACACACAACTTCTGGTTCCTGTTTCAGCATGATTTCTACTATCGCACCCTGCCTCTTTCTTTTCATTTTGTCGTACAGTCATTCTGCATCTCAAGATAAGGGTTGTCCTAGAGCTTCCCAGCCTTTACTGTACACATATTCTGAGGGGAACCTTGTTATCATGCCAATTCTAATAAGGAGGCCAGGGGAGTACCCAAGAGTGTACATTCCTGACAAGCTCTGGATGAAACAATGCTACTGTGGACTGCACTTTGAATAGCAAAGTACAAATCAGTCTGTTAAACTCCTCTCTGCAAAATATTCAATATTTCAGTACTTTTCACCTAAAAGTCAAATCGCATCATGTACTGAAACTGTTTACTATATAGAACCCAACAGGTTCTAAAATGTATAGATCAGTGGATGATGATCAGTAACTGACCACAGCCTGAATTCCATAATTTTCTGCCACAGTGTCAAACAATGAAGCTTTAAACAGAATGTAAGTGTGATAAAAAAGGTTCTTCAAAATCCAGAACAACCCAGTACTGAGTATAACATTTGGCTGGAGAGGTCAGAGCAATCCACACTCTGGTCAGAGGTCTGAGCAATCCAGAAGCAAAAAATCATAGACTGACTGCATTGGTTAACTACATGTGGCACCTGGGAGCGTCCTAGGTGGCACAGTGGTAAAGAATCCACCCGCCAATGCAGGAGACACAAGAGACGTAGGTTCGATCCCTGGGTCAAGAAGATCCCCTGGGGTAGGAAATGGAACCCACTCCAATATTCTTGCCTGGAAAATTTCATGGAGGAGGAGCCTGGCAGGCTACAATCCATGGGATCACAAAGACTCAGACATGACTGAACACACACACACACACACACACACACACACACACACGTGGTGATTATTGGAGGAGTTTAAGCTGAGTCTTTGAGGTTTTAGGCAGGATGACAGGTTCAGTTCAGTTGCTCAGTCACTCAATCATGTCCAACTCTTAGCGACCCCATGGGCTGCAGCACACCAGGCTTCCCTGTCCATCACCAACTCCTGGAGCTTACTCAAACTCATGTCCATTGAGTTGGTGATGGTACCATTAGCAAAAATAGGAGCGTCAGGAAATGAGCCGACTAGAAAAACAACCATAACATCAATCGTCCCCACCAGCTTTATATCCTGGCATGGCCTAGAATGCCATGATCCCAGTAGCAGAAAAAAGATAATTGAGATAATTTTGCATTAACTTTCTGATTATTAATTAACATTCTGTCTTTTGACTATAAAAACACCTGCTCGGCTTATACACGATTTTCCAGGGGTGGTGGCTGTGTGTGGATTTCTTCCTCCTTTCTCCCTTTCCTAACAACTGTCCTTGGTGACACAGTGGACTAGAAATAGAAATCTGCATGCTTGTATCAGGGCCAAACTAGCTTGTCTCTGGGCCAAACTAGCTTGTCTCTGTGGGATTCAGACCCAGAAATGCCATCGTGAGTTCCTGCTCTCTGTCCACCCTCAGCACATATCGTTCTATAAAAGCATTCACCTAGTACTGATTTCATCCTGATTTGCAGGATCCACTAGAAACTTCCTTGCTGGAATCTTAAATTGCTTATGACTGAATTCAGCTCACAAAAACACTGCTTCATTGCCTTGTGAGTCCTTGATGTCCTCAGAATAGCACAGTTATTTGCAGCAAAGGGCAAACCTTTGTGCACCATTGGCAGCCTCTTCTCAGTAGAGCTTGTGGGAGCCTGAGAGGAAGAAGCCCAGACACGCATGCAATTTCCTCCTCTGTTCATCAATTCACTCCATTGTCTTTTTCGGTGGTTTGACCTCATGTCACAATTGTAAGATATCTTGGGAAAATCTGAGATATAATTTATAGCTCTTGCTGTACAGAGAGAATATGTTTAATTAAAATGATAGCAATAATAGAAACATATTTTCAAAGAAGAGGGTTGGATTCTGTTTAAGCCGCAAGTCTTCATCAAATTCCAACTGGAATAGTCTCATGTGCAGATCTTTCTTCTCACTTCTTATCTCTGATAATTAACAAGGATTTGTGGAACACCCACTCTGTTCAGAGTACAATAATAGTATGCCATTGTTTAGAGTTCAAAACAAGTTGCTAATTTGATAAATCCAATGAAAGAGTTTGGTGGGGTTTTTTCCCCCCCCTTTTTAGAAAAGCCATTTTAATCTGAGCAATTAACTATATTTCAGTGGTAGTATTATATGGTATCCTGCAGCATGATTCATCATAAATTCGCAGTTGACTGTGAAATGAGATCAGCTTCCCTGGTAGCTCAGCAGTAAAGAATCCACCTGCCAATGCAGGAGATGCAGGTTCAATCCCAGAGCCAGGGAAGATTCCCTGGAGAAGGGAATGGCAACCCCCTCCAGTATTCTTGCCTGGAGAATTTCATGGACAGAGAAGCCTGACGGGCTACAGTCCATGGGATGGCATAAAGTCAGACATGACTGAGCACACACACACACATACACACACACACACAGGATGGAATGGGACTGTGATATGAAGCCAAAAAGAAAGGGGTTTATCTTTATTTTTTTCTCTCTTCTTGACTTCTGACACTTATAGTTTTGGGAGAGATGCTCCAAGTCTGAAGGAAAGACAGATACAACATCAGCATCTGTCACAGTAGAGATAAGTAATGAGTTCTCAGAATAATTCTGTATTTGTCTGGCCATTAAAACCTGCCCTGTGTATTTACCACTTTTCTCAGTCACTTCTTGGGTCAGTAAGCCTGACATAAGCAAAGAAATCCATTCAGATATGTCTTTAATCACAGGAGAGCCTTAGAGAAGTGGCAACTGATTCAGAACAACTTATTATTTCAACCACAAGCACACAGCAGGAAAATAGCCCAAACCAAATAAATTCCCCACAACTTGCATAAGAACGAATCCACAGAAAGAGACGATAAAGCTCTGCAGGAAACCAGCTGGATTTCATTTATTACTTCAGCTGTTTGGCAAGATCTTTTCGACATATACTTTTTAAAACTTTCTTATCTGTGGGACCAGTTGAGTTCTTTGAAATGTCACTTCATCTTGACATTCAAAATGATGACTAAGCTTAGTTTACTGGCTGTGTCCAAACACAGAAGAGAATTTAAGTAAAGTTTCTGGATGATTTGGACCAGAAAGAACATTTTTTTTGGCAATTTGGAACACATTTCAGTTGTTTCACTTGCAGTAATTGTTTGACAGAGACTAAACAATTTGTGTTGCTCCAAGTTTTGCATTTAAGTTTTGGGATATTGTACCAAATCTTACAAAGTATCCAATTTACTAAGTTGTGTAGAGCCCAGATATCATTTGAAGGTAATATAGATTTGCCAACCAAGTAATGATAATGATAATGATGCAGGAGGCTGCAAATAAGAAAAAAGTTTGTTTGGGATCTTAGGAATTGCAGCTTGGGAGACACAGATTTGGGTAACACTGAAGGAATGTTCCAAGGAAGAGAAAGAATCAGAACTTACAAAGAGAAAAAGTCACGAGGTTGCTAAAAGTTGCCTGGAGAGAATTATGATCAACTTTGACAAGAAAATATTTGCCTTTAGGGAATTGCTAGGTAATTTAAAGTAGGGGTCTGATAAGTTATTTATGTCAAGAGGTATTTTAGGGTCACTTCAGTTCAGTCACTCAGTTGTATCCAACTCTTTGTGACCCCATGGACTGCAGCACGCCAGGCTTCCCTGTCCATCACTAACTCCTGGAGCTTGCTCAAACTCATGTCCATTGAGTCGGTGATGCCATCCAACCATCTTATCCTCTATCATCTCCTTCTCCTCCCGCCTTTAATCTTTCCCAGCATCAGGGTCTTTTCCAATGAGTCAGTTCTTTCCATCAGGTGGCCAAGGCATTTTAGGATGAAGGTCCGATAAGTATCCTGAGCTTCTAACCTGTGTTTTTGATAACTTCATGTCAAAACTTCAGATTCCAACCAAGCTGAGATGTTGCCCAAGTCACATTTTCTTAAGAGCTCCATTTAAGAGCATTCTCTTGACAATACCAACTCCACTTTGATCTCCTTTTGTAGCTTTTACCTATGATAATAAAGTTAAATCCATTGGGGTCAAAACCTCAAATTATTCATTCTCATGTCCCTAGAAATATCATTTAAAATGTTAAGTACAACATGAATATACCCCCAGGAGATATTGTCCTCATTTTGCAGTTAATATAAGGGCATCATAGAAGGTGGTCTCAGCATCAGTGACAATCTGTGTTATTATTATTTATTGAAATTTTAATTGAAGTAATTGTAGGTCCATGTGAAATTGTAAGAAATAATACAATGAGATCTTGTGTACACTTTGCCCAGTTTCCCCCAATGGTAACATGTTCTAAAACTATAATACAACAACCTGGATACTGATATTGATACAATCCAGTTCTACTTGGACTCCAGCATGTGTATGTGTGTTTAAGGTGACATCTATGTAGTTTTGTATATCCACCACACAGTCAAAATACACACAATTGCATCACCATACACACACAGTTGCATCACACAAGAATTCCTTATGCTGCCTTTTCATAACCACACAGGCTTCCCTCCTATCCCCCAAACTGTTATTTTTTTATTTATCATTTAGTTTTGGAAAGCCTATATATATATATATATATATATATATAGTTTAAGAATGGCTCAGAAATCCCCATTGCCTGGGGCTGAATCCTGATTCTGCCCCTACACTAGGTAATTTATATACATGATCTTACTTCATGCTCACAAAGCCTCTTGAGATAAGTTTTCGTGTCCCTACTTTTATATGAGGAAATGAAGTCTTAGAGAAATATAATACAGAATTTGCCCAAACTAACACACTAGTAGACATTTTAGCAAGATTCAAAATCAAGTCCATCTGACCTCAAAACTCAAGCTTTTTCACAACAGTCATATTGATTACAAGTGTCCCAGTTAGAGTAAGACTTCCCCTATGGATCAAGCAGTAAAGAATCCTGCTGCAATGCAGCAGGGACAGGAGACACAAGTTGATCCCTGGGTCAGGAAGATCTCCTGCAGGAGGGCATGGCAACCCACTCCAGTATTCTTGCCTGGAAAATCCCATGGACTGAGGAGCCTGTCCGTCTCTAGTCCACGGAGTTGTAAAGAGTCGGATACAACTGAGCACAGTTAGAGCAGTGTGTTGCTTGTTAAACTATTGTCTCAGCCTCAAACTCACCCTTTTGTTCACTGCTTGGTGACACAAACGACAATTCTCCCTTGCCAGTGGGGTCCCTGATTGGTTTTGCCAATGGAAGCTCTAAGGGGACAGACAAGTTACTGGCTCCTTATTGTTTCCTCTTCCTATCAGCATAACCCTGGAAACAGCTTTTCATCTTGGCAGTGGCAGTTCCTTCTAGTGGATTCTGGTTTACAAGTTGTTTGCATTCCTAGCACCAGAGACATTGCACCCACTCAGGGATGCCATACGGTCCATCCACATCCCCTCCCGGAAATCTGGCTCCTGACTCCTCTGGATCCCTCCTCTGAGTTCTGAAGGCATCTTCGATCTTCAGGTGCCACCTCCACGGTGTCACCTTTTAATAGTCCAGCCTCTATACTTTGTCCCTCCAGTCCTAGGCATGATAATCATGTCCTGAAGTTACTTACTTCTGTAATATCTTAATGCTCTCTTTTTGTTCAGCACTTGATAAACAATTCTTTAGATTAAATTCTCTCTGTTAAAATAATTGTTCTGATTCCTGACTGGACCCTGACTACTAACTAACTCATAATTTGGAAATTTATTTGCAAGATTGACCAAAAATGTGCAAAATTTTTCCTCTAACAAATAGGACATGTTATAATGTTAAGAAAGAATATTCAAAACTTTGAAAATAAGGCAAAATGATGACTGTATGTCTGTCCCTTAAGAGTCACACTGGCATTGTCTAACAGACCTACCCACATACTACATAATTCTCCAGAGAAATGCACTTTTATTGAACTTATTATTTATTATTGCTAAGGGCCTTCACTCTGTGAAATTAGACATAAACTTGTAGAAGATTGTGTCAAATGATTTTTCTAGAGTAGAATCATAAATAATTTCTGTTGGATAGAAAAAGGAATCTCATAAGTTATGGTTTTATTACCCTAAGGGCATTAGACAAATTTTAAAGAAAAAATAGATGTTTTTTCTTAGAAATTTCAGGTTCACGGATAAATTAAACAGATAATACAGACAGTTCAACATACTGTCCTTCCCTCTTCACCTCACTTCCATTGTTTTTCCTATTCATAACATTTTGCATTAGTGTGGAATATTTGTTATAACTGATGAACCAATGTTGATATATTATTAACTAAAGTCTATAGTTTACATTATTACTCTTTGTGTTGTACAGTTCTATGAGATTTAACAAATGCATGATGTTATATACCCACCATTACAGTTTCATAAAGAAAAGTTTTGCTTCTCTAAAAATCTCCCCTGCTTCACCTATTCAACCCTGACCACCACCACCAACCCCCCACCAAACCCCTGGCAACCACTGATCTATCTACTGTCTCTACAGTTTTACCTTTTCCAGAATGTCATGTAGCTGGAATCATACACTGTGTAGTATTTCCAGCCTGGCTTATTTCACTTAGTGCTATGATCTCAAGGTTCTTCCATGTCATTTGAGGTCATTTCTTTTATTGCCAAATAATACCTATTGCATGGATATATCACAGTTCATTTGTCCATTTACCTATTGGGGGATATCTTGGTTGCTTCCTGCTTTTAGCATTTATGAATAAAGTTTCTATAAATATTTGCATGAAGATTTTTATGTGGACGTAAGTTCTCAACTCATCTGCGACTGCTGAATCATATATGTGGACAAAGAATGGTACCTGCATTAAACATTAAACAAATGATGTTGCACACATCAAGCTATCCGCCACTGTAGCCGCTCTTGACGGCGCACCCTGAGGGGATTCAGGAAAGAGAAAAACAAGATACTTGCCCTGATAACTATCTTGTTGAGGCACATATCAAAGGAATACTTTCATTAAGCCCAGACTCTTGCATTCTTCCCATACACAGAAAAGAACTAAATTCATTATCTTGAGATGTCTGTTTTTTCTTTATCAGTAAACTTTTGATGTTAGACTACCTGTGTTTGTTTTTTCAAAGATACCTATATCCTGGTTCCTTCCTTTGAAACAGTCCTCCAGAGCTCTCTGAGAGGCTGTTTCCTAAGTTTTAGGTTTTCAGTATGTTCACCAAATAAAACATAACTCTCAGCTTTTAGGTTGTGCATTTTTTTTCAGTCGACATATGGTGAGGGTATATTTAGCTTTATGAAAAACTGCTAAACTGTCTTCCAAAGTGGTTGCATCATTTTACATCCCCATTTAAAAAAAAAAGTCTGGCAATCTTATTCCTAGATTCTTTCTTTCCTAAACTACATATACTTAGCTTCTTGAATTCTCTTATGAAGTAGTTTTACCATCTTGATGGCTCCCCAACCAATAAGGTAAATAAACATTTGGCACATGCTCACTTAAATATTTGTATTGAGGGCCATGTTTTTCACTTTCTAAATATTACAGTTTGACAATGACAGCCAACCATAATTCCCACATGAAAGATGACCTTGCTGATTCACCTTTTGCTATTTTTCTAAGTCAGGTAATGACCTTTACAGTCACACTCCAATTGACTTTCCCAAGAGTCACCTCTTATGTAAATTTGCTCAACTGCCCTATGAAAAGTTAATATTTTACAAATGCAAAAGAGCACCTAGTGAACATTCCAGTAAACTGATCCATAGATTCATTAAAAAAAAAAAAAAAAGCTTCAGTTTGGGAACCAATTACTGGATAAATGCTAAGTCATCCTGGCATTAATCTGATTAAAGTAAACGTTTCAAGTCATATGGTCTCCTTTTTTCTATGTATTTTAAAATTTGGTGGCTTCTGTTAGGGAGAGGGTGAAAATCTATCCTCTGCAACTGGGTCTTAGGCTTATCTCCAAGAAATAGAATCCTCACAGGGTTTTGAGGCCTACGAGCTGAATTCTGACATTGCATAGACGGTCCACAGCGGGGGTAGAAAGAGTAGAATTACATGTCGCAGTCAGGGAGGCTAGAGTGCATGGTTTGAATGTCAAGGGCATTCTTGGGCTTGCTGCAAACCTCATTCTGATTCATCCACTTTCAGACTGTTGAGCTGAAGACTTTTTCGCTGCAGTTTTAAGTTATTCCAGACCATGGCTAGAATGGTTCGCTCTCCCCACTCTCCTCAGATGTGGAGCCCCTGGCAGCGGCTGGCAGTGTGCACATGTAACTTGCACACAAATGTAAAGGTCCCAACATAAACATTAGTTCTCACCAATGTTCCAAGGATTTTAAAGACTTTGGTACTGTTAAAAAAAAAAAAAAACAACTTAGCCTGTGACAGCTACAATTCTGCTCCTGTTTCAGCTTTTAAAAAAAGAAGGAGGGAAAAAATGAAACCATACTCATTTCTTCCTTCCACAGTTCAGTGAAGTTCCAAAAAGTAGAAAGAATCCCTTAGCTTGCCTCGTTGGTAGAAACGCCTGGCTGGGACATTCCTTTGGCCACTTTAACTGAAAACTGCATGCCTCTGGAAGCACAGCATCTCTGCTTTAGCCTCCAGTCTCAAAACTGACTGTGAACTGTCTACAAAGATAGGAGAAGTCTGCAACTCCCCCAACCCCCTTCCCACCAGAGAAAACAACACAAAACCACACCTGGCCCAGATGGCAGTTGCATTTCCAGAGAGAAAACACAGCCACTGAGATAAGAGCATCCTTCAGGATCTCTTTTCATTCTGACTGCTGAGCAAGGAACCATCTTCTGGGGAGCACTTGTTTCTGTTTCCATCATATCCAGGGAAGTGTAGGAAACCCTTTTACCCGGAGAAATGAGACAGTAGCCAGTACGACACACTTGGTAATCTTCTCCAAGGCGCCATCCTTACAAGAGCAGGAACCCTGCCCTGTAGGAAACGGAAAAGCTGATGGGGCCTTTCCTATCTAGGATACTCGGGGTCGGCTTGCTGCTGCAGCTTGTGCTTAATTCCTTGTTTTACTTGGCAATGAGCAAGTGAGGAAAACAAGGGTATTAATAACGATCATCAACATTTGAACTTCCCGGGTACACCCTGTGCTTGTACCCAAGCTGAATAGAATTTTTTAAAAAGATTGTCTGTGTGTGTGCAGGAAGGAGACTAAAATTTGCCACAAACTTAAATCATTCATTTTGCTTTGTCCCAGAAAAACACATTTTTTGTCTCTGTGGCATTTGAATCTTCTTTCCTTTCTGACTTTTGGCGTTTGAAAAGGTTTTATGTCATGAAATGACCTTATTTATGCATTCTGCAAGTCCTGCCACAAAGCCTTAGGGCACGTCAATTAAAAACACAACTGCAAAGAAGTGAAGCAATGCGATGATTTTCCATCGATGAAATTATTTCCATCAGCAAGCTCCTTGCAAAACGACACTGCTGCTTGGTGACTCCCATGCCATAAATCTGGTTGTGCTTCTGGTTTTGAGGCAAACCCCACCTGCTGTGGTTTTGGTTGGTGACTCGGAATTTTGATCTGGCTGCTGTTTATTGATCCCTGGCCCCCATCCTTCGTTTCTTAGAAAGGGGGGAAGTCAGCAGAGCTGCAGGTACTGGAAAAATGGAGATCCCGGTTGCAGTTTCCCTGAGTGGTACCATAGTCCGTTTATGAACCATGACCTATGGAATTCACATTCTGGGACATATGAAGTCTGCTCCATACTCTGGGCATATTAAAATCTGCCCGCAAGAGAGTTTACCAGAAAAGGAATTTCTGAGGGGAGGAACTGGTGTCTTCATCTTTGCCTCAGATGGTCAACATTTCTGAGAAAAACTCAGCTGGGAGTTCTTCTGAGAAATAAGCTGATGTCATATGGTTGAAGAACTTATTGTCTCAAGACTCTAATGCTCTAGAAAACTTAAAGCCACTGTTTGTTTAAAATTGACTCTAGCTTGGAGTCAGATGCATTGATGCTGCCTTACCAGCAAATGGAGAATTTGTGCCCCTGGAGCAGTGTCCTCTGCTATGAGGAACTCCACTGTCAGCAGCTTGTATGATTAATACAGTGGTAAGAACACATGTGGTGGAAAGCCTCCAGCAAAAGCAATCAGTGTATCTATCCCTGATGCTGTCCACTCCACACCACCACCACCCCTACCCTGCCCCCCCCCAACCCTGCCACTTTGGCCTTCTTAAATAGCTTAATCCATCTAACTGCACATTTTGCATTTGCATTCTGAAAACACAACATTGTCAGTGATGAAAGAGAATAAATTGAAGATAGAAGATGTTTAGGTGTTTAAATGACCTAATCTAATCCCTAACAACTCCTTCCCTGCCTCCCTACTTTCTTCCTTTTTAAAAAATTAAAAGGTCAGGGGATTCCCTGGCAGTCCAGTGGGTAAGACTCCACACTTCCACTGCAGGGGGCACAAGTTTGATCCCTAGTCTGGGAACTAAGATCCCACAATCTGCCCAGCACGGCCAAAAAACAAAAAGGAAGAAAAAGTATACATATTCACATGGAACAGAATTTATTAGAGCACAAAACAATTTTTTTTCATTTATTTATATTAGTTGGAGGCTAATTACTTTACAATACTGTAGTGGTTTTTGCCTTACATTGATATGAATTAGCCATGGATTTACATGTGTTCCCCATCCTGAACCCCTCTCCCACCTCCCTCCCCATCCCATCCCTCTGGGTCATCCTAGTGCACCAGCCCTGAGCACAAAACAATTTAAAAAACTTTTCATGGTTCCCAAACTAGAAACAATTATTGTAACATCTTTTTCTATGCAGAAATTATATGTATTTTGTATTATAAATCATATGTATAGCATTACATTGTATTATCAATCATCATACTTTCTACAAACAATTAACATAAAAAGTAAGGGAGAGGGCTTCCCTGATGGTTCACTGGTAAGGAATCCACCTGTCAATGCAGGAGGTGTGGGTTCAGTCTCTGGTCTGGGAAGATCACACGTGCCATGGAGCAACCAAGCCTGGGCCCCACAACTACTGAGCCTGTGCTCTGGAGCCGGGGAGTCGCAACCACTGAGGTCATGTGCTGCAGTTACTAAAGCTCAAGCAACTTAGTAACCAACACTCCACGACAAGAGAAGCCACCGCAATGAGAAGCCCGCACACAGCAGCTAGAGAGTAGCCCCCACTCGTTGCAACTGGAAGAAAAGCCCATGCAGCAACGAAGACCCAGCACAGGCAAACTGATTAATTAATTAATTGAAATAAGAAATAAAGGAGAAACTAGCATTTCCTAAAATCCCAATCCACAATAGTTTTTAATATCTAGTATATATCAAGACTATATATACATTATGTAGACCTATAATTCATAAATTAATATATACAATATATTGACATACAGTGTCTAATATATATCTACTACATATCATTTATTATATATAATGACAATTTTTTACAAATGACTTATACTACGTATTCTGTTCTATAATTTGCTTTTTTTCACAAACACTATCCAGACAACAATATCAAAGTCCAGATATATGTATCTACTCCATTTAAAAAATGACTATATAGTATCCCTTTGAATGGATGTACCATGGTATTTTTTATGTAATCTCTACTGATAAAGATTTGTTTCCAATTTTTTGATATTGTAAAAAATAGAATAAACATCCTTGTCTATTTATCTTTGCACATCTATTTAGGAAATAGAATTGTTGGATCAAGGGACATTGAACATATATTTTAAAGAAAAATAATAATTACATCATATATAATTACGTCCTTCACTTCCATTAAAGATTGTATCATTTCTTGATCCCACATTAACTTTGTAAATATCATTTCAATGGCTGCAAAATCTCTTACCAAGTGAATTCTTACTTCTAACCATATGAATACTGTATACATGGGACACTTACCCCTCACTGTTTTTAACTTCTAATTCTAGTGACTGACTTTAACCACATCCTGTGTAAGACTCAATATGGCTATAAAACATACTTTATTTGAGGCCAAAAAATACATAAGCAACTTTAAAAACTTCTCTATACCTGTAAAGATAGGAAAAAAGATATAAAAAGTCACATTCCATAATTTTACTAAGGGAATAAGCCAATATTTCAAAGATGAAAAAATATTTATTGACAGAAAATCTAAGCCACCTAAGATCTTAGCAAAAGTCTCTTTAAAATATAGTCATAATATATATACTATATATACTAGTCTGCATGTACTAATACTTCAATAAAATAATCTTTAAAATAATCATGTCAGAGCCAGAGGAAGATTCTAACTAAAACAGTTCTTTAGTAGTTGACCTAGGAAACCACGGTGTTTCCTGATCGTAATCTTTGCTGCCCTGGTTCCTCATCCCCTGGCTTGTACATGCAGTGTCTCTGGCTAACAGGTATCAGATAGTTTCCTACCATGGTCATTAATGAACACAACAGTGAAAAGACTAATGAGCCTGTTCAAACCTATGTGTCCAAGTTGCCTTAAACACACCTCTTTCAAGAGCCTGATTCCCAGAAACATCAAATGTATTAGACCATGCAATTCTGGAAACTTTTATTAATCTGCTCTTTGTAAAGCACTGTCCATAATCCAGGATTTTTAAAAATGAGTAAATGGAACACTTTTTTCAAATAAAAGTTTGTACAGAAACCTAATATGTAAAACATTAAAGAAAAAATCTGCTTAGGCCCAAGCTAGATCCAGGCTCAGAGTTCTACTTCTTCAGCCCTCTCTTTTCCCCAGTACTATGGTCCTCGAGGTAGTCTTAGACAACAGTTGGGTCTGAAATAAGCAATAAATGGAACAGAGTAATAGATGAGATATTGATAAGGAGAAGGGCCAAATCTGCAAAAAAAAAAAAAAGAATTCTCTTTTTTCCCAAGAAACAATATTTATTAAGGGAATTTATAACTAATTTTATTGACTTTAATGCACATATTCAGTTCAGTTCAGTCGCTCAGTCTTGTCCGACTCTTTGCGACCACATGAATCACAGCACACCAGGCCTCCCTGTCCATCACCAACTCCCGGAGTTCACTCAAACTCACGCCCATTGAGTCGGTGAATGCACATATTAGGCTCACTCAAACAGCTGGATTAACACTACAGACATATTCTGATAGATACTCTAACATATGGTAAACATTTTGTAACATTGTTAAAAACAGTAGTACAGTTACCAGATAGTTTCTCTCCTTCTTTCTTAAAAATAGAGCTCCATTTCACCACCACCCTTCAGAGAAGTAGTACTTTTAATTAATAATACTGCTTTCCTAGACTCTTTGCAGCTAAGGTGGCAATACGACCCATTTCTGGCCAATAGATATTAGCAGAATCTAATAGAACATTTTAGAATCTAACAGAACATCTGTGAACTCTTTGTGGAAGGGATAGTCTGGTTTGCTCCTTAACTTGAATATAATCAAGAAGGGGTCCAACCTTTTTCTTAGAAAGTCCAACCGTTTTCTCATAAACTGACAAGCTTCAATCAGAGTACACCATTTCCTGTGTGGTTTTCAGCAAATGTTCTGTTTTCTTTATTAGGCTAATTTTAACTAAATTTTCTAGCACTGCCAATCACATCACCATTTCAAATATGCAGCTTGTACTTAGTATTATATTTTAAGTTTCTAACAAATTTGAAATGAACACAATCCAGTACAATTTTAATACTCCCTTCACTTAGGCTTTCTTGGGTTATTAATTAAGGTTTAGAATATAATAATTTTTCATTCTTACTGTACTAAAAGTTCTTCTTATACAAAAACATATAGATAGATACATTTTTTAAAACCCAAATCTTGAGTTCAAGTATAATCAGAGGTCATTTATTATCTAACAACTGGAATTTAACTAATGTTAGACCCCCTAAACCATTCCCTACCCTATCTTTTGGGATCTCATTTCTCATTTTTTTAAACTATTGGTGTACTATATATTATGTTAGTTTCAGGTGTGCTACATAGGGATTTGATATTTGCATATGTTATGAAAAGATCACCACAATAAGTCTAGTAACCATCTTTCCCCATGCAAAGTTATTACAATATTATCAGTCATACTGCTTATGTTGTGTACTACATCCCTGTGGTTTATATATTTTATAACTGGAGATTTTTATCCCTTAATCTCCTTCAAACACACTCCTCCCCTCTGGCAACCACCAGTTCTCTTTGAGTCTTTTCATTGTTTTGCTTGTTATGTTATTTAGATTCCACATATAAGAGAGATCATATGGTATTTGTCTTTATCTGACTTATTTCACTTACCATAACAACACTATATCCATCCATGTTGTGGCAAATGGAAAGTTTTCATTTTGTAATGGCCGAGTAATGTTCCATTGTATGTATTTGTTGTTGTTTAGTCTCTAAGTCACATCCAACTTTTTGTGACCCCTTGGACTGCAGCACACCAGGCTTCCCTGTCCTTCACTATCTCCGAGCTTGCTCAAACTCATGTCTGTTGAGTCAGTGATGCTATCCAACCAACTCATCTTCTGTCGCTCCCTAATCCTTCTGCCCTCAATCTTTCCCAACATAGGGATCTTTTCAAAAGAGTCAGCTCTTCACATCAGGTGGTCAAAGTATTGGAGATTCAGCTTTAGCATCAGTCCTTCTAGAGAATATTCAGGATTGATTTCCTTTAAGATTGACTGGTTTGATCTCCTTGCAATTTAAGGAATTCTCAAGAGTCTTCTACAGCACCATAATTCTAAAGCAGCAGTTCTTTGGGGCTCAGCCTTCTTTATGGTCCAACTCTCACATCTATACATGACTACTGGAAAAAAATAGCTTTGACTATATGGACATTTGTCAGCAAAGTGATATCTCTGCTTTTTAATATGCTGTCTAGGTTTGTCATAGTTTTTCTTCCAAGGAGCAAGTGTCTTTTAATTTTATGGCTGCCATCACCATCTACAGTGACTTTGGAGCCCAAGAAAATAAAATGTCACGGTTTCCAGTTTTCCCCCTTGTGTTTGCCATGAAGTGATGGGACCAGATGCTGTGATCTTAGTTTTTTGAATGTTGAGGTTTTTTAAATTTATTTACTTTTTAATTGAAGGATAATTGCTTTACAGAATTTTGTTGTTTTCTGTTAAACATCAACATGAATCAGCCATAGGTGTACAAATGTTCCCTGCCTCTTGAAACTCCCTCCCATCTCCCTCCCCATCCCACCCTTCCAGGTTGATACAGAGGCCCTGTTTGAGTTCCCTGAGACATATAGCAAATTCCTATTGGCTATCCATTTTACATATGGTAATGTAAGTTTCCATGTTACTCTCTCCATATATCTCACCCTCTCCTCCCCTCTCCCCATGTTCATATATCTGTTCTCTATGTCTGTTTCTCCATTGCTGTCTTGCAAATAAATTCATTGGTACCATCTTTCTAGATTCCATATATATATGCATTAGTATATAATATCTATCTTTCTCTTTCTGATTTACTTCACTCTGTATAATAGGCTCTAGGTTCATCCATCTCATTATAACTGACTCAAAGGTGTTTCTTTTTAAGACTGAGTAATATTCCATTGTGTATATGCACTACAACTTCTTTATCCATTCATCTGTTGATGACATCCAGGTTGTTTCCATGTTCTAGCTATTGTAAATAGTGATGCAATGAACATTGGGGTGCATGTGTCTTTTTCAGTTTTGGTTGCCTAGGGGTATATGCCTAGGAGTGGGATTTCTGGGTCATATGGTGGTTTTATTCCTAGTTTTTTAAGGAATCTCCATACCATCTTCCATAGTGGCTGTATCAATTTACATTCCTATCAACAAGGCAAGAGGGTTCCCTTCTTTCACACCCTCTCCAGCATTTATTGTTTGTAGACTTTTTGATGATAGATATTCTGACTGGTGTGACATGATATCTCATTGTAATTTTGATTTGCATGGCTCTAAGAGATGGGAATACCAGACCACCTGACCTGCCTCTTGAGAAACCTGTATGCAGGTCAGGAAGCAACAGTAAGAACTGGACATGGAACAACAGACTGGTTCCAAATAGGAAAAGGATTACATCAAGGCTGTATATTGTCACTCTGCTTATTTAACTTATATGCAGAGTACATCATGAGAAACTGGGCTGGACAAAGCACAAGCTGGAATCAAGATTGCTCGGAGAAACATCAATAACCTCAGAAATGCAGATTACACCACCCTTATGGCAGAAAGTGAAGAAGAACTAAAAGGCCTCTTGATGAAAGTGAAAGAGGAGAGTGAAAAAGTTGGCTTAAAGCTCAACATTCAGAAAACTAAGATCATGGCATCCGGTCCCATCACGTCATGGTAAATAGATGGGGAAACAGTGGAAACAGTGGCTGACTTTGTTTTGGGGGGGCTCCAAAATCACTGCAGATGGTGACTGCAGTCATGAAATTAAAAGACACTTACTCCTTGGAAGGAAAGTTATGACCAACCTAGACAGCATATTAAAAACCAGAGATATTACTTTGCCAACAAAGGTCCGTCTAGTCAAGGCTATGGTTTTTACAGTGGTCATGTATGGATGTGAGAGTTAGACTATAAAGTTGAGTGCCGAAGAATTGATGCTTTTGAACTGTGGTGTTGGAGAAGACTCTTGAGAGTCCCTTGGACTGCAAGGAGATCCAACCAGTCCATCCTAAAGGAAATCAGTGCTGGGTGTTCATTGGAAGGACTGATGTTGAAGCTGAAACTCTAATACTTTGGACACCTGATGCGAAGAGCTGACTCATAGGAAAAGACCCTGATGCTGGGAAAGATTGGGAGCAGGAGGAGAGGGGGATGACAGTGGATGAGATGGTTGGATGGCATCACCGACTCAATGGACATGGGTTTAGGTAGACTCCAGGAGTTGGTGATGGAGAGGGAGGCCTGGCATGCTGCAGTTCACGGGGTTGCCAAGAGTTGGACACAACTGAGCAATTGAACTGAACTGAATAATGAATGATGTTGAGTAGCCTTTCATGTGTTTGTTAGCCATCTGTATGTCTTCTTTGGAGAATGTCTATTTAGGTCATTTTCCCACTTTTTGATTGGGTTGTTTGTTTTTCTGGTATTGAGTTGTATGAGCTGCTTGTATATTTTAGAAATTAATCTTGTGTCAGTTGTTTCATTTGCTATTATATTCTCCTATTCTGAGGATTGTCTTTTCACCTTGCTTATAGTTTCCTTTGCTGTGCAAAAGTTTTTTGTTTAATTAGGTCCCACTTGTTTACTTTTGTTTCTATTTCCGTTACTCTAGAAGGTGGATCATAGAGGATCTTGCTTTGATTTATGTCATCGAGTGTTCTGCCTATGTTTTCCTCTAAGACTTTTATAGTTTCTGGTAATTACATTTAGGTCTTTAATCCATTTTGAGTTTATTTTTGTGTATGGTATTAGGAAGTTTCCAATTTCATTCTTTTACATGTAGCTGTCCAGTTTTCCCAGCACCACTTACTGAAGAGGCTATCTTTGCCCCATTGTATATTCTTGCCTCCTTTGTCAAAAATAAAGTACCCATAGGTGTGTGGGTTTACTTCTGGGCTTTCTCTCTTCTTCCATTCTAGAAGGCCACCATCACCCTGATACCAAAATCAGACAAAGACAACAAAAAGAACAACAAAAATAAAACTACAGACCAATATCACTGATGAACATAGATGCAAAAATGCTCAACAGAATTCTAACAGAATTCAATAAGACATTAAAAAGCTCATACACCATGATCAAGTTGATGCAAGGGTTCTTTAATATACATAAATCAATCAATGTGATACACCATATTAACAAATTGAAAGATAAAAACCATATGATAATAGATGCAGGAAAAGCCTTTGATAAAATTCAGCACCCATTTATGATTAAAACTCTTCAAAAAATAGGCATAGAAGGAACCTACTTCAACATAGTAAAGGCCATATATGATAAGCCCACAGCAAACATTATTCTCAATGATGAACAACTGAAAGCATTTCCCCTAAGATCAGGAACAAGACAAGGGTATCCACTCTCACCACAATTATGTAACATAGTTTTTGAAGTCCTAGCTACAGCAATCAGAGAAGAAAAAGAAATAAAAGGAATCCAGATCAGAAAAGAAGTCAAGCTCTCACTGTTTGCAGATGACTTGATACTATACATAGAAAACCCTAAAGATACTATCAGAATTTCTAGTGCTAATCAGTGAATTTAGCAAAGTCGCAGGATACAAAATCAATACACAGAAATAATTTGCATTCCTATATACTAACAGTGGAAAATTAGAAAGAGAAATTAAGGAATCAATCCCATTCACCATTACAACAAAAAGAATAAAATATCTAGGAATAAACCTACCCTCAGAGACAAAAGAACTATATACAGAAAATTATAAGACACCAATGAAAGCAATCAAAGATGACATAGGATCGAGAGATAGTCCATGTTCCTGGGTAGGAAGATATTATGAAAGTGATTATACTACCAAATGCAATCTACAGATTCAATGTGATCCCTATTAAATTACCAATGGCATTTTTCACAGAACTAGAACAAAAAATTTCACAATTCATATGGAAATACAGAAGACCCCAAATAGCCAAAGCAGTCTTGAGAAAGAGGAATGGAGCTGAAGGAATAAACCTTCCTACTTGAGATTATATTACAAAGCTACAGTCATCAAGACAGTATGGTACTGGCACAAAAATAGAAATATACACAAATGGATGTTAAGCTTTAAGCCAGTTTTTTCAATCTTCTCTTTCACCCTCATCAAGAGGTTCTTTAATTCCTCTTTGCTTTCTGGCATTAGATGGTATCATCTGCCTATCTGAGGTTGTTGATATTTCTCTCAGCTTGTGCTTCATCCAGCCCAGCATTTTGCATGATGTACTCTGCATATAAGTTAAACAAACAGGGTGACAATATACAGCCTTGATGCACTCCTTTCCCAATTTGGAGCCAGTCTGTTGTTTCATGTCCCGTTCTAACTGTTGCTTCTTGACCAGCATACAGATTTCTCAGGAGGCAGGTAAGGTGGTCTAGCATTCCCATTTCTTTAAGAATTTTACATTTTGTTGTGATCCACACATTCAAAGGCTGTATCATAGTTAATGAAGCAGACGTAGGTGTTTTTCTGGAATTCCCTTGCTTTCTCTATGATTCAACGAATGTTGGCAATTTGATCTTTGGTTCCTCTGCCTTTTCTAAATCCAATTTGAACATCTGGAATTTCTTGGTTCATATCCTGCTGAGTCCTAGCTTGAAGGATTTTGAGCATTACCTTGCTAACATGTGAAATAAGCACAACTGTACGGTGGTGTGAACATTCTTTGGGATTGGAATGAACACTGACCTTTTCCAGTCCTGTGGCCATTGCTGAATTTTCCAAATTTGTTGGCATATTGAGTGCAGCACTTTCACAGCATCATCTTTTAGAATTTGAAATAGCTCAGCTGGAATTCCATCACCTCACCTAACTTTGTTCATAGTAATGCTTCTTAAGGCCCACTTGACTTCACACTCCAGAATGTCTGGCTCTAGGTAAACGACCACACCATCATGGTTATAGGAGTCATTAAGAACTTTTTGTATAGTGTATTCTTGTGTGTATTCTTGCCACCTCTTCTTAATCTCTTCTGTTTATGTTTGGTCGTTACCATTTCTGTCTTTTATAGTGCCCATCCTTGCATGAAATGCTCCCTTGGTATCTCCAATTTTCTTGAAGACATCTCTAGTCTTTTCTGTTCTATTGTTTTCCTCTATATCTATTCAGAATTCACTAAGAAGACTTTCTTACCCCTCTTTGGTATTCTCTGGAACTCTACAAAAAAAATTGTGTGTATATATATATATATATATATGTATATACACCACATTTTCTTTATCATTCATCTATTAGTGGACATTCAGGTTGTTTCTCTATCTTGGCTGTTTTTAATAATGCTGCAATGAACATTGGTGCATATATCTTTTAGAATTAGTGTCTTTTTTTCCTTTGGGTAAATACCCAGAAGTGAGATTGCTGAATCATGTGATAGTTCTACTTTTAATTTTTTGAGGAACTTTCATACTGTTCCTTAGTAGCTATACCAACTTACAATCCTACCAACAGGGTGTGAGGGTTCTCTTTTCTCTACATCCTATCAACACTTCTTTGCTTTCTTTTTGATAACAGATGTGAAGCAGTATCTCATTGTGGTTTTGATCTGCAGTCCTGTAATGACTAGAGATGTTGAGCATCTTTTCACATGTCTGCTGGCCCTCTGCATGTCTTTGAAAAAATGTCTATTCAGGCCCTCTGCCCATTTTTTCATTGGACTCTTTGCTTTTTTGATGTTGAGTTTTACTAGTTTTTTGTATAGATTTGTTATCAGATTTGTCCTTTGCAAGTGTCTTTTCCCACTGAGCAGGCTGCTTTTTTTGTTTTGTTGATAGTTTTCCTTTGCTGTGCCAAAAGCTTTTTAGTTTGATGTTATACCATTTACTTATTTTTGTTTTTGTTTCCCTTGCCTAGAGAGACAAATCCAAAAAACTCTCTAAGCCTGGTGTCTGGTTTTCTTCTAGAAGTTTTATGACTTCAGGTCTTACATTTAAGTCTTTAATTCATTTGAACTTATTTTTGTACTCAATGTACTCAATGTGAAAAAGTCCAGTTTGAGTCTTTTGCATGTAATGGTCCCGTTTTTCCAACACCACTTGCTGAAGAGGCTGTCTTTTTCCCATTGTATAGTCTTACTTCCTTTGTTGTAGATTAATTGACCATATAAACATGGATTTATTTCTAGGCTCTCTATTCTGTTCCATTGACCCATATGTCTGGTTTTTGTGTGTGTGTGTGTGCCAGTATCATATCTCCAGCTTTCTTCTTCTTTCTCAAGATCATTTTGCCATTTGAAGTCTTTTGTATTTCCATATAAATTCTATAATAATCTGTTCTTTTTCTGTGAATGTGGCCCTTGGGCTGGGAAACCCCTGCTGGGAAGATGGTGCTGCTTCATGAGAAGGAAAATAACATGTAACATCCTGCAATCTCCCATCTGCTGACCTCTGTGGCCTGCACCTCACTTCCTTGAAGCTTTGGATCTGGCTAAGCCTGAGCCCCACCTGTGAATGCATCTTTCTTATCTCCTGTGCAGGCTGTGTTTCTGCTGGGCAGGAGGACAGAACTTCGGATAGAGAGAAACATACCATGGCTTCAGGCACCTGACCATTTTATTTGGGAAAGCTGAGCTATGAGCAGTGTTTTTTGTTTTTTTTTCCTCCAAAGGTGGGACAACCACTTCCTTCCCACATCACATCAGCAATGAGGGCTGGAGGACTGGTCAGAACTATTACTGTGACTGGGGCACGGGGAGAAGAGGGCACTGGAATGCTTCAATGTAAAGATGTGTAAAGAAGAAGCAGAAAAAAAAGAGCTCTAATTGTTTCAAAGTGTGGGAAAAAACACCCAAGCACTTTAACTCCACTGTACCAAGTGAACTGATACAGCACAGAAATTTTCCTTTACACCAGCTGTCATTGCCAGAATTTTGTATTCTGTTTCATAAGGATGTAATAAAAGTCATAAAAACTAAAAAAAAAAAAAAAAAAATCTGTTAGGGATTTTTTTTTAATTCTTAAGCTTTTTTTTTTATTTCTTAAGCTTTTTTTTTTTTTTTTTTAGTTGGAGGCTAATTACTTTACAATATTGTAGTGGTTTTTGTCATACATCAACATGAATCAGCCATGGATTTACATGTATTCCCCATCCTGATCCCCCCTCGCACCTCCCTCTCTACCCGATCCCTCTGGGATAACCCTATATGCAAAACAGAAAAAGAGACACAGATGTACAGAACAGACTTTTGGACTCTGTGGGAGAAGGGGAGGGTGGGATGTTTTGGGAGAACAGCATTGAAACATGTATATTATCTCGGGTGAAACAGATCACCAGCTCAGGTTGGATGCATGAGACAAGTTCTCGGGCCTGACGCACTGGGAAGATCTGGTAGGGATTTTGATAGGAATTGCATTGAATCTGTAGATTGCCTTGGGTAGCATGGTCATTTCAACAATATTTTTCTAATTTTTCTAATCTATGAGCACAATATATCTTTCCATTTGCTTGTATCATATTCAATTTCTTCATAAATGCCTTATAGTTTTCTGAGTACATGTCTTTTACCTCCTTGGTTAGATTTAGTCCTAAGTATTTTATTCTTTTTGATGCAATTTGTAAATGGGGCTGTTTTTCTTATTTTCTCTTTCTGATAGTTATTAGTGTATATAAATGCAACAAATTTCTGTATATTAATTTTGTTTTGTGCAACCTTATTGAATTCATTTATTAGTTCCAATAGTTTTTCGGTGATATCTTTAGGATTTTCTGTGTATAGTACCATGTCATCTGCAAACAGTGAAAGTTTTACTTCTTCTTTTCCAATTTGGATTTCTTTATTTCCTTTTCTTCTCTAATTGCCATGGCTAGGACTTCCAATACCATGTTGAATAAAAGTGGCAAGAGTGGACATCCTTGTCTTATTCCTGATCTTGGAGGGAATGCTTTCAGCTTTTCACCACTAACAATGATGTTAGGTATGGGTTTGTCATCTGTGGGCTTTATTATGTTGAGATATATTCCATGTGTACCCACTTTGTGGAGTTCTTTTTTTTTTATCATAAATGAATGTAAAAATTTGTCAGAAGATTTTTCTGCATCTGCTGAGATGATCATATGATTTTACTACTTTTGTCTTTTGACCTTCCTACTAGTTTTATAAGTGCTTGGTTGATCTACCTTTACCATATATCTGCCTTTATCACTGAGATTTCTTTTTTCCTTTCATAATTTTCTTATTTGTAGTTTTGGTCTTTTCTTTTCCACTTAGAGAAGTCCCTGTAATGTTTTAATGTAAAGCCAGTTTGGCGGTATAAAGCCAGTTTGGTGCTAAACTCTTTCATCTTTTGTTTGTCTGTAAAACTTTTGTCTCTGCATGATACCTTACCAGTTAGAGCATTATTCCCCCAACTCTCTCTTCATCACTTTAAATATACTGAGTCACTCCCTCTGGCCTGCAAAATTTCTGCTGAAAAGTAAGCTCATAGTCTTGGAAGTTCCCTAGTTGTCCAGAAATTAGAACTTTGAGCTTCCACGGCAGGGGCCACAGGTTTGATCCCTGGTTGAGGAGTTAAATCCCTCAAGCTGTGCAGGGCAACTGGAAAAAGAAAAAAGTAAGCTCATAATCTTACGGGAATTCCCCTGTATTTAACTATTGCTTTTTCTTTGCTTGTTTTAAGATTCTCTCTTTATATTTAATTTTTGCCATTTTAATTTTAGTGTGTCTTGATGTAGATCTCTTTGGCTTGACCTTGTTTAGGACTCTCTGTGCTTCTTGGTCCTAGAGGTCTGTTTCCTTTCCCAGATTAGGAACGTTATTTCAGCTATTATTTTTTATGATAAGTTTTCTACTCCTTTGTCTCTTGCCTCCTTCTAAGACCCCTATAATGCAAATTTTAGTATGCTTGATGTGATCTTAGAGATCTCTTAAACTATGCTCATTAAAATTTTTTTTCTTGTATTTTGTTTAACTTGGGTGAGTTCCACTACTTTGTCTCCCAGTTCACTGATCCATTCCTCTTTATCATCTAATCTACTGTTGATTCCTGCTGGGCTGTTAAAAAATACTATTTTTAAATTTTAAAGAAAACAACTTCAGTATTTTATTCTTCAACTCTGGTTCTTTTTATATCTTGTAATACTTTGTTAAACTTCTCACTGTGTTCATTCATTCTTCTCCTGAGTTCATTGATCATCTGTATGATAATTGCCTTGAACTCTTCGTCAGTTCTTATCTCCACTTTGCTCAGTTCTTCTTCTGGGGTTTTATCTTGTTTATTCATTTAGAATGCATTCCTCCATCGTTTCGTTTTGCCCGATTCTCTATTTTCATTTCTATGTGTTACTGTTAGGTAGGTGGGTTATGTGTCCTGATTTTGGAGAAGTGGCCTTATGTAGAAGTCTTAGGACACCCTTAGGACACATCAGAGCTACGTACTCTAGTAGTGCCCTCTCTATGTGCTGCATAGACCTTTCTGTTGTGCTATGGCCAACTATTGTGGGTATGCTATTACGTGGGGCTGCCCCTGGCCCCGTTGGTTGCCAGGCCTTGCCAAGTGTGAAGGTTGCCAGCTTGTTGGTGTCTGAGGTCAGGTCTTGGGACAGTTGGTGATGGGGTCCACAGGGTCCTGAGGCTGGTGCCAGCCCACTGGTGGGTTGGGATTTGTTCTGGGGCACTGGCTGTTTGGCATGGGGGCTTCCAGACTGGTGCTCATCAACTGGTGGGTGGGTAAGCCCCCAGCCCAATAGCTTAGGGAGAGAACTCCAAAATGGTACTTGCCAGCACCAGTGTCCTTGTGGTAGAATGTGCTCCTAAAAATGGTTGCTGCCAATGTGTGTGTCCCCATGGGCAGTCCTAGTTGCCTTCTATCTCTCCAGAAGGCTCCAAAGTAAGCACATGAGTTTGACTCAGATTTCTTCCAAATTACTGCCTCTGTGCTGAGTCTGAGAGCTTGTGCAGTTCTGTGTGCATCCTTTAAGAAAGAACTCTTGGTTTCCTAGAGCCCTCTGGCTCTCCTGTACACACACCCTGCTGGCCTTCAGTGCCAGACATTCCAGGGACTTGTGTTCTCCATGCAGGATCCTTGGATTTGAGAACTCAGTGTAGGGCTCAGACCCATTGCTCTCTAGAGAGAGTTTCTGCAATCATGGTGATCCTCCATTTGTGGATCACCCACCTTGGGGTGTAGAACTTGACTATACTGTGTTCAATCTATTTATATATATTAAATAGTGTATGTTTGCTTGGAGGCTAGTCCAGCTCAGCACAATAGGTTTCTTTCTAGTAGGAGAAGAGAAAACATGGAGAATACAGAAATTTGGACTAGAATAGCCTCATCTTTAAGCGCTGTTTAAAAAAAACAAAAACAAAAAAACTCCACAGACCACCTACATCAGAATCATCTTGAAGTGTTAAACATATTAATTTTTCTACTTCACTTCCAAAAATTCTTCCTCAACGTCTGGGGAGAAGCCCAGGAATCATCTAGTCTCCAGGTGATTCCAATGTGTGCTCGGGCAAGAAACTGGCAATAGGGAGTTCCAGCAAGAGATACTAAGGAATTCTGGAGGGTTAGTGTGCAGAGCTCAGCTGAGAGTAAACTATAAGACAGGTAAGCATCTGGCATCCAAGATGCCTCAAACCAGTCCTATACCAGTTCTGAGCTACTTGTTATCAGATCTCCTCTTCAAATCTTTCTTTGCTCTGCTTGGTACAGCAGGATATCTTGTTCCTGCAGGCTGTTTCCTAGGCCCCTATCATCTGACTTCCCAGTGGGATTAGTCAGTGAGAGATATTGGCATAAATCTGAAGGGCAGAAGGAAGAAGCCAGGGCATTTTCCCCCATATCCCTGTCTTAGCCTCCTCTAGCTGCGACTGTGTTTTCTTCACCATGTCAGCTTCCAACAGACCCAGGCCCACTGAGTTGACTCCAGCCCCCAGTTTCTAATCATACTATTTTCCATCTCTGTACCTTCAGGTTTGAAGTGGAAGTGCCTTCCTTCTGCTGCTGCTAATATCTGGAATGCTTTAAATTCCATATTAATTTCTCAACTGCTCCATCATCCATCTTTCTTAAATTCTCTTTATTTAAAATACTCTGAACGGCAACATGGAAACATACATTACCATATGTAAAATAGATAACCAACGGGAATTTGTTGTATGACTCAGGGAGCTCAAACTGGGGCTCTGTAACAACCTAGAGAGGAGGGATGAGGAGGGAGGTGGGAAGGGTGTTCAAGTGAGAGGGGATAGAGGTAAACCTATGACTGATTCATGTTGATTTTTGGTAGAAAGCAACACAATACTGTAAAGCAATTATCCTTCAATTAAAAATAAATAAAAATAAAATAAAGTACTCCGAACAATTTCTGTTTTTTTTAAATTGGATCCTGGTTGATATAAGGCCCCATTCACAGAACTAGCTAGGGTTCAGAACCAGGCCTCCAGTCACTCCTTAAGTAGGTATAAGTGAATAAGTTCCAGAGCAGGTGGTGAAGAATAAAGCAGACAGGGCCTCAGTCATGTGCTAGGGCCCTAGGGTATATTCCTCAGAATTTTCCAAATGTGTGATAAGGCTTGCTGCCTCCCCACAGACTGTATTTTGCGATCTTCAAAAGAAGTCACCAAGGTGCAATGTCTTCTGGAAACCATATCACTGGACTGTCTAGGATGTAATAACTGCTTAATCAATATTTACTGACAGGGGATAGCCCTCGTGGTCCAGTGGTAAAGAATCCACCTGCCAAGGCAGGGTACACGGGCTCAATCCCTGGCCCAGGAAGATTCCACATGCCACAGGGCAGCTAAGCCCATGCACCACAACTATTGAAGCCTGCATGACTAGAGCCTGTGCTCCCCAATGCAACAAGACAAACCACCGCAATGAGAAGCCCATGCACCACAAAGAAGCGTAGCCTGGCTCACCCCAACTAGACAAAGTCCGTGTGCAGCAATGAATACCCAGTGCAGCCAAACAAATAAATAATATTTAAAATAAATTTACTGACTACAGTTTGCACAGGAAGTTATCTGATCAGATTTAGAGTGAAAAATTAGAAAAAGATGCTTTTCACCCCTATCTAACGAAAACTTCTGGAGTAAAAAAAAAATTGAAAGCTTATCTTTCTAAAGCTATTGATTTTTATTTTTAAGTACTCATAATTTTTTTCTCCTGAAACTGTATATTGTCTTTTAGAGATTAAGTTGTTTTAAAAACTAGAAAACCAAGACTATAAACTAAGAATTTATTTTATCTACCTGCCAATGAATATTTGTCAGTATCTCTGGCAAAAAAAAAAAAAATGCATGTTAATGAGGTACAAAATATCAGACTCCTGTTACATTAGGTTTCTACCACAATTTTGGCTCAGCAGGTAAAGAAGCCACCTGCAATGCAGGAGACACATGAGATGCAGGTTCAGTCCATGGGTCAGGAAGATCCCCTAGAGAAGGAAATGGCAATCTACTCCAGTATTCTTGCCTGAAAAATCCCTTGGACAAAGGAGCCTAGTGGGCTACAGTCCATAAAGAGTTGGGCACAACTGAGTGACTAAGCACACACAGTTTTGTAGAAAAGTGTTAACACTCCTATGAAACTGAAAGTCTACTGTTATTGGGATAACAAGGTTTAGGGGAAAGCAGAACATATTGAGATTAATGGGTTAATTTTTCAATGTAAGTTGGTACATTTAATAGTTTTATTTATTAAAATTCCATGAAATCAAAATTTTCACGTAATTACTATCACTCAGTAACTAGAACATATAATTTTTAAGTCAAAAATTAAAATGTTGGGACTTCTCTGGTGGTTCAGTGGCTAAGACTCTGCACTTCCAATGCAGGGGACCTAGATTCAATCCCTGGTCAGGAAACTAAATCCCACATGCCACAAATAAAGATACCACATGCCGCAACTAAGACCCTGAGCAGACAAACAAATAAATATTAAAAAGTTTAAATGTTGATGTACAATGTTAGCTTGCACAATGTTGATGTTATGTTAGCTTCAGGTCTACTAGCATATAGTGACTTGACGTTTGCATACTTTATGAGATGATCGCCATGATAAGCCTAGTAACTGTCTCTTGTTGTTGTTCAGTTGCTGAGTCATGTCCAACTCTTTACAACCCCATGGGCTGCAGCACGCTAGGCTCCTTGCCCTTCTCTATCTCCTGGAGTTTGCTTAAACTCATGTCCATTGAGTCAGTGATACCATCCAACCATCTTGTCCTCTGTTGCTCTCTTCTCCCCATGCCCTCAATCTTTCCCAGCATCAGGGTCTTTTCCAGCAACTGTTCCTATACAAAGTTATCTAAAGGTTATAAAATACTAATTGTATTTGTTTTGGGTGTATTGAATTATGGTTGATTTTTAAATCTTTTTTCTTTTTGTTATCCATATATTTCTAAAAGAATGAGCATTTATCTTTTCTTTAACTATTATTATTACTTTTATTATTATTCTAATGAAAAGCCTCTTGATGAAAGTGAAAGAGGAGAGTGAAAAAGTTGGCTTAAAGCTCAACATTCAGAAAACTAAGATCATGGCATCTGGTCCCATCACTTCACGGCAAATAGATGGGGAGACAGTGGAAACAGTGGCTGACTTTATTTTGGGGGTCTCCCAAATCACTGCAGATGGTGATTGCAGCCACGAAATTAAAAGATGCTTACTCCTTGAAAGGAAAGTTATGACCAAACTAGCATATTAAAAAGCAGAGACATTGGGGTGCACATGTCTCTTTCAGATCTGGTGGTTTCCTTAGTGTGTGTGCCCAGGAGTGGTATTGCTGGGTCATATGGCAGTTCTATTTCCAGTTTTTTAAGAAATCTCCACACTGTTTTCCATAGTGGCTGTACTAGTTTGCATTCCCACCAACAGTGTAAGAGGGTTCCCTTTTCTCCACACCCTCTCCAGCATTTATTGCTTGTAGACTTTTGGATAGCAGCCATCCTGACTGTCATGTAATGGTATGTCATTGTAGTTTTGATTTGCATTTCTCTGATAATGAGTGATGTTGAGCATCTTTTCATGTGTTTGTTAGCCATCTGTATGTCTTCTTTGGAGAAATGTCTGTTTAGTTCTTTGGCCCATTTTTTGATTGGGTCATTTATTTTTCTGGAATTGAGCTGCAGGAGTTGCTTGTATATTTTTGAGATTAATCCTTTGTCTGTTGCTTCATTTGCTATTATTTTCTCCCAATCTGAGGGCTGTCTTTTCACCTTACTTATAGTTTCCTTTGTTGTGCAAAAGCTTTTAAGTTTCATTAGGTCCCATTTGTTTATTTTTGCTTTTATTTCCAATATTCTGGGAGGTGGGTCATAGAGGATCCTGCTGTGATTTATGTCGGAGAGTGTTTTGCCTATGTTCTCCTCTAGGAGTTTTATAGTTTCTGGTCTTACATTTAGATCTTTAATCCATTTTGAGTTTATTTTTGTGTATGGTGTTAGAAAGTGTCCTAGTTTCATTCTTTTACAAGTGGTTGACCAGTTTTCCCAGCACCACTTGTTGTGCACTGGGAAGACCCAGAGGAATCGGGTGGAGAGGGAGGTGCGAGGGGGGATCGGGATGGGGAATACATGTAACTCCATGGCTGATTCATGTCAATGTATGACAAAACCTACTGCAATGTTGTGAAGTAATTAGCCTCCAACTAATAAAAATAATTGGAAAAAAAAAAAAGCAGAGACATTACTTTGCCAACAAAGGTCCATCTAGTCAAGGCTATGGTTTTTCCAGTGGTCATGTATGGATGTGAGAGTTGAACTGTGAAGAAAGCTGAGCGCTGAAGAATTGATGCTTTTGAACTGTGGTGTTGGAGAAGACTCTTCCGAGTCCCTTGGACTGCAAGGAGATCCAACCAGTCCATCCTAAAGAAGATCAGTCCTGGGTGGTCATTGGAAGGATTGATGCTGAAGCTGAAACTCCAATACTTTGGCTGCCTCATGCGAAGAGTTGACTCATTGGAAAAGACCCTGATGCTGGGAGGGATTGGGGGCAGGAGGAGAAGGGGACGATAGAGGATGAGATGGCTGGATGGCATTATTGACTCAATGGACATGAGTTTGAGTAAACTCCAGGAGGTGGTGATGGACAGGGAAGCCTGGTGTGCTGCGATTAATGGGGTTGCAAAGAGTTGGACACGACTGAGCGACTTAACTGAACTGAACTGAATGATAATCATTAATAACTTCATTTTGGTTACCAGACTCCTTTGTAAAATCTGTATTTTGTATATTAAGCAAGGTTCTGTAACATTTCTAATTTGGTGCAATGAGGAACAGGTACAAGGGAAACTAGGGTTTGGCAATGAAAAAAGTAGTCTCATGGGACGTTCCTTAGGCTAATCTTTGCAACATCAGTGATCCAGCCCAGTTATTTGGGGGACAGGTCTTCTACATCAGATCCCCAGCAATTTTCAGTTGAGAAAGAAAAGAAAACAAGGTTAAAATTAAAATATAAAGCAAAGTAATTTTTTAAGAAAGAACAGCAAAAATGCTAACCATAAAGGGAGAAATTGACACACTGGTCCGGATTGTATGAAAATTAAGAATTTCTGCTTCTCAGAAGACAATCAACTGATAAACCCGACTGAAAAGGGCTTCCCAGATCAATTCCAATCTGTGTGTGTGTGTAGGCTTACCATACCAATAACCAGTTCTGGAATGCCCCCATGTTGTTTGAGAATTCAAAGCAATTCTGACACTATCTACCTGGAGATAGAATCAGATTCCACAGGTAAAGGGTTCCATCCCACAAGACTACCCTCTGCTTTAGACAGTTAGTTACGTACCCAGTTCACCTGTCCTTCTATCCAACTGGCTATACAAATGGAAGTTTCCAACAGTCCCTTGCAACTCTGGATGCCCATTACAAGTCCAGGCTTTTTGTTACCTGTACTTCTGACCAACTGACTGGTAGTCAGAGGTTCCCACTCTCCCTTCCTCAGTTTTGATTAATTGGTTAGAATAGCTCACAGAACTCAGAGAAACATTTTACTACTGGACTACCAGTTTATTATAAAAGGAGGTGATGAAGGATACAAAAGAACATCCAGATGGAAGGAGTGGGAAAGGGACACAGAGCTTCCATGCTCTCTCCAAGGGGACCACTCTTCCCAAGTCTCCATGTGTTCACCAACCCAGAAGCTCTCTAAAACCTATTCTTTTGAGTTTTTATAGAAGCTGTATTACAGAGGCATGGTTGATTAAATAATTGGTTATCACAATTGATTCAACCTCTAGCCCCTCTCCCAAAAGTGGGGAATGGGTGGTGGGAACTAAAAGTTCCAACCCTCTAATCACATGATTGGTTCTCTTGGCATCTATTAGGTGCTTCCCAAAGTCACCTCATTCACTTTATCATTCTCAATACTTAGGAAATTCCAGGGGGTTGGGGAGCTGTGAGCTATGAACTATGGATGAAGACCAAATACATACAGAAGATATATTTTGCTCATCTGAATGATCATATATGTATTTCTTATAAATAATAATACTGCATCAACAAAGAAATTATTTCCAGAAATACTAAGACCTCCTAAAAATCTATAAGAAAAAGACAACTCAACAGAAAAAATGAACAAAAGAGTTGAATAGACCCTGCATAAAAGAGGATATAATTGTGTCTGATAAGTACATAAAACGTTACTCAACTTCATTTGTTATTAGGGAAATGTAAATCCAAACCATAACCTCTAAACCTCTACATAGCCACAAGAATGTCTATAAATAAAAAGATAGGCACCAAAAAAGGAAAAAGAAAAAGATAGGATATAAAGAAAAAGTACTGGTAAGGATGTGGAATAACCAGAATTCTCTTATATTCCTGGTAGGAATGGTAAAAAACATTTTGGAAAACTGTTTTGGCAATATTCACTTAAGGCTGGACATATGCATGTCTTGTTGAGGTATAATCCAATATAAAGGTGTTCATATGTTCACCAAAAGACATGGACAACAATGTTTCTAGCAGCACACGTCAGGATAGCCCCAAACTTGTAATCTCTCCAAGTACCTATAAACAATACAAAGGATAAATAAATTGTGTAATTATAATTACAACAGAAAACTCTACAGCAATGAGAATGATTTATAACTACATGCAACAAATGAATGGATCTCACAAAAATTATGTTGAGTAAAAGAAGTCTATATCAAACAATTCCATGATAGTAAGATAGTTCATTGATATTGAGAGTACATATCATCTAATTCCATTGATATGAAGTTGAAATACATATAAAACTTATAGCACCAGAAGTTAGACCAGTTAGAATTTATGCAAAATTTCTAAAATGAGGTCGGTATTCTGTACCATTTGAAGGTATAGTTTACAAGGAAGTATTCATTTATAAAAATTGTATCCATCTATACTCTGCTAATGTGTGAACTTTTATGCACATAGATTATACTTTAATAAAAAAAAATCTGTAAATGGAATGAAATGCTCTAATGGGGCCTCTACACAACAATTTGCTTATATGGCTTATGTGTCTATAGCACTTGCAGCTAAATAAACATGGCATTTGTTCTCTATTTCCCTGTTTAAGTAAATCTGTGATAGGCAGAATAAGACTTTCCCCTTCAAGGATAATGTCTTCATTACCAGAACCTGTAAATATGTAATTTTATATGACAAAAAGGACTTTTCAGGTGTAATTAAATGAAAAACTTTGAGAAGTGAATTTTCCTGGATTATATGAGTGAGCCCAAACTAAAATCACAGGTGTCCTTGAAATTGCAGAACCTCTCCCAGATATGGTCAGAGGGAAATACAACTATTAGAAGAATGTTCAGAGAGATGCAATGTTGCCGGCTTTGAGGAGGAATATGGGCAGCCTTTAGAAGCAGAAGAAGCCCAAGAAATGTATCTCCCCAGATCCTCCAGAAAGGAGCACAGCCTTGCCAATACTATGATTTTAGTCCAGTGAGACACACTGGAATTCTGACCTATAGAACTTTAAGATAACAAATCTGTGTTGTTTTAAGCCAGGAGTTGGTGGTAATTTGTAACAGCAGCAGCAGAAAACTAACACACCTTCCTTTTTCCTATTGTTAGAAATGCAATTTTTGGAAAAAAAAACCCTCACGCTTTAACCCTTTGTGAACTACCACTGTCAGCAGCAGTAACAAATATCCTAGAATATAAGAAGTTTGGCAAGACTGGGAGTTTGTAATTGTATTGAATTGAAACCGATATGCAAGGAGTAAAGGGCGCAGAGGGCTTATCTACAGTCCAACCCCTTCACTGTCCTTGGAGGCTCTGTCATGAAAAGAAGTGCTGTTTCTGCAAGGTACAGAGGTCAGGAAATGCTCCAATACACACCTGCCCTCGGTGTAACAACGAAAGTGGCTTCATAAATAGGGAAATCATTCAAGTAAACACATGGCATGCCAGTAATTCTAAAAACACATTCACACATCTGAGAACTGGTTATACCTCCCTGACATAGGGCCAAGAAGATGACCTTTCCAAGGTTTCCAACAATAATAGAATAATAAAGCCAAGCAAAAGAACTCCATTGTTATTAGCAAGCATGCAAAATAATACCCTGAGAGTGTATCAATCATTGACAATCTCCTCTCTCTATCCATATTCTCTGATAGGACCTTTGATTTTTTTTCCCAGTTGTTTTGAAAGTGTTACGTAAGTACAAGTTTAAGGCACACTTCCTGAATCCTCCTATGTAGGAATATTGGAACTATTAACACTTCTAGAGCTAATATTTGATACATGACTTTGATACATCATACCTTCTGGATACTTGCTAACTTTCGTTGAAAACTGTTTGGTTTTATCTTGTAATGCTGAACATGTCGTTAGTTTCCTATTAAATCATCACAAACTTGATGGCTTAAGACAACAGAAATTTATTCTCGCACAGCTGTGGAGACCAGAAGTTCAAAGTCCACAGTCCAAGGTTCACTGGACTGATTCAATGTGTTGACAGGGCATCTTCTCCTCTGCTGTCTTGGAGTCTAATCTCCTTTTGCCTCCCACTTAAAAGGACACTGGCATGTAGAACCCACCTGGATGATCTAGGGTAATTTTCTGATCTCAAGGCCCTTAATTTAATCACATCTTCAAAGATGCTTCTTCTATAAATATATACAGTAACAGTCACAGGTTTGGGCGGTTAGGATGTGAACATATCTTTGGGGACCATTGTCAGCCTACCACGATACCTAGCAATTCCAGTCCAATTAATGCTCTGAAGATACTCCTGCCAAAGAGCATCAGGAAACATATACAAGACTATTCATAAGTGTACTTTATAAATGCATTTTAAAAGTCCAAAGGAAAACATCCAGACGTCTGTTAGTAAGTGAATGGATTAATAATGAGTGACATGTTTACATAAAGAGAGCTTTATCCATTAGTGACAATGAATAAACAGTAGAAACAACAGAATGAAAAGCAAATCCCCACTTACAAGTGTATGTGATATGATACTGTTTTTATAAAGCTCAAAACATGTAAAATATTGACCAGGGACAAATATGTGGTAAAGTCTTGATTTTCTTTTAAATAAAGATAATGATAAAGACAACATTTAGAATGTAGTTACCTATGGGTTAGTGGCGGTAGAAAATGGAACAGGCTAGGGGTTTGGGATTGGGAAGGAACACCCAGGTAACTTCAACAATATTGGAGATGTTTTAACTCTCACGTTGGGTAGTGAGTTCTAAGGTGTTTATTTTCTTATGCTTTACAATTTGCACATATTACAAATATTCTATATATGTATCAAATATTTTTAAAAACCCTAAGGTAATGGACCTAGAGGGTATTATGCTAAGTGAAATAAGTCAGACAGAGAAAGACAAATATGACATCATTTCACTTACAGGTGGAACATAAAAAACAAACAAACAAAAAAACCCCAAACAAACCAACAAAACAAAAGAGAAACAGACTCATAGATATAGAGAAATTGGTGGTCACCATAGGGGAGGAAGAAGAGATGTGGGCAAAATAGGTGAAGGAGAGTAAGAGGAAAAACTTTCCAGTTATAAAGTAAGTAGGTCACAAGGATATAATATACAGCAAAGGAAATATAGTCAATAATATTGTAATAACTTTGTATTGGCACAGATGATTATTAGATTTATCACGGTGATCATTTCATAATGTATTTAAATATGGAATCACTATGTTGTATACCTGAGACTAACATAACATTGTATGTCAACTAGATTTCAATTAAAAAAAAAAAACCCGCCCCCTCAAACTATCCCATCAGTGTAATTTTTGGCATTGTGCTAGGCATGTTTTGAAGCTAGGTATATAGACTCAAGCTGGAGAAAACAAAGGGATTTATCACAAGAATTCACATGGATAGGAACTGGGAAGCTTCTGAGATTTGAAGCAGCTAAATTATTAACTTAGCTCTGGTGCACAGGAGGAAGAATCTGGTGCAGTGAGGCTGGTCCAGCTACAAACCAATTATCTCACAAATTCTTAACTTGCCGATAGCTTCATTTTTTGACAGCAGTGTTTCCTTCCTAAATATAACAATCACACAGAGTAATTTTAAAAGTTACCAGATTTAATAAATTAGAATTTTCAAAAAAGACATCAGATAATCTGCATATTCAGTTATCAAGGAAACCTGGGAATCTCTAGAGCATTGCTTCTCGGACACTAACATGCACAGGAATCACTTGGGATCATTTTGAAATGCAGATTTTGACTCAGTAGGTCTGGAGCAGAATCTGAGTGTGCCTTTCTGAAAGCAGCAGGTAATGCAGACCCTGCCAGTCGAGGGCACTATTTGAGCAGCAAGGTTCTAGAGTTCAGAATTGTGTCACAGAACCCCCACCCCCACCCCACCTCCCTTCCCCAATTTGAAAGTTTGGAAAGTGCTAGCTATAGATCCATTTCACAGCAAAATTCATAAACATTGAATTTAACACAATTGCAAAGGAGTTGGAGATTTGAGTGCCCCAGGACACTGTCCTTCAGTCAGTCAGTTCAGTCACTCAGTTGTGTCCGATTCTTTGCGACCCCATGGACCACAGCACACCAGGCCTCCCTGTCCATCACCAACTCCCAGAGTTTATCCAAACTCATGTCCATTGAGTCAGTGATGCCATCTAACCATCTCATCCTCTGTCACCCCCTTCTCCTCCCGCCTTCAATCTTTGCCAGCATCAGGGTCTTTTCAAATGAGTCAGCTCTTCACATCAGGTGGCCAAAGTACTGGAGTTTCAGCTTCAACATCAGTCCTTTCAATGAACACCCAGGACTGATCTCCTTTAGGATGGACTGGTTGGATCTCTTTGTAGTCCAAGGGACTCTCAAGAGTCTTCTAAAACGCCACAGTTCAAAAGCATCAATTCTTCGACACTCAGCTTTCTTTATAGTCCAACTCTCAATTCCATACATGACTACTGGAAAAACCATAGCCTTGACTAGATGGACTTTTGTTGGCAAAGGAATGTCTCTGCTTTTTAACATGCTGTCTAGATTGGTCATACTCCTTTCCTTCCAAGGAGTAAGCGTCTTTTAATTTCATGGCTGCAGTCACCATCTGCAGTGATTTTGGAGCCCCCCAAAAAATAAAGTCAGCCACTGTTTCCACTGTTTCCCCATCTATTTGCCATGAAAATGATGGGACCAGATGCCATGATCTTAGTTTTCTGAATGTTGAGCTTTAAGCCAACTTTTTCACTTTCCTCTTTCACTTTCATCAAGAGGCTCTTCAGTTCTTCTTCACTTTCTGCCATAAGGGTGGTGTAATCTGCATTTCTGAGGTTATTGATATTTCTCCGGGCAATCTTGATTCCAGCTTGTGCTTCCTCCAGCCCAGCATTTCTCATGATGTACTCTGCATATAAGTTAAATAAGCAGGGTGACAATATACAGCCTTGACGTACTCCTTTACTGATTTGGAACCAGTCTGTTGTTCCATGTCCAGTTCTCACTGTCACTACCTGACCTGCATACAGATTTCAAGAGGTAGGTCAGGAGGTCCAGTATTCCCATGTCTTGAAGAATTTTCCACAGTTTATTGTGATCCACACAGTCAAAGGTTTTGACATAGTCAATAAAGCAGAAATAGATGTTTTTCTGGAACTCTCTTGCTTTTTCAATGATCCAATAGATATTGGCAATTTGATCTCTGGTTCCTCTGCCTTTTCTAAAACCAGCTTGAACATCTGGAATTTTGCAGTTCACGTATTGCTGAAGCCTGGCTTGGAGAATTTTAAGCATTACTTTACTAATGTGTGAGATGAGTGGAATTGTGTGGTAGTTTGAGCATTCTTTGGCATTACTTTTCTTTGGGATTGGAATGAAAACTGACCTTTTCCAGTCCTGTGGTCACTGCAGAGTTTTCCAAATTTGCTGTCATATTGACTGCAGCAGTTTCACAGCATCATCTTTTAGGATTTGAAATAGCTCAACTGGAATTCCATCACCTCCACTAGCTTTGTTTGTAGTGATACTTCCTAAGGCCCACTTGACTTCACATTCCAGGATGTCTGGCTCTAGGTGAGTGATCACACTATCGTGATTATTTAAGGTTAATAGGATATACACTATTAACCTGATTCTGATGAAATGATAGAAATCTTCAAATAATAACATCCAACATTTATTGAGCACCTACTATATGCTTTGGCACTATGCTAAAAGTTCTCAATGTATCATCTCATTTAATCCTCAACAAATCTAAGAGGAAGGCACTGTTGTTACCATTCTCATCTGACAAATAAGGAACTGGTGCATAGCAAGATTGAAGTAATTTGCTCAAGTGTATTGAGTGAGCCTGATTCCTGAGCCTAGATGTTTAATCACTATGTTTCAATCTAGTCTTAGTGTATAGCAATTACTTTGAAGAAAGTAGTTCCTTTTATTAAAATTTGTCAGGAGAGTGAAAATGTGGACTGACTAGACCGGAGGTTTTCAAATTCTGATGGGTTTTCAAATTCAGAATCTCCTGGTGCACTTGTTAAACATGATGAAACAATGCTTGAGTTATATCCTAGAATAGAATCTCTGGGAGTGGGGGAAGGAACTTATGTATTTAAGCAATGCCCCAGATGATTCTAATGTGTAAAGTCTGAGTATCAATGCCATAGATTTAACAAAGGATAGTGTTTCGGGACTTCCCTGTAGCCTCAACGGTAAGAATTTGACTGCAGTGCAGGTGACCAGAGTTTGATCCCTGGGTTGGGAAGATCCTTTGGAGAATGGTATGGCAATTCACTCCAATATTCTTGTCTGGAGAATTCCATGTACAGAGGAGTCTGGCAGGCTACAGTCCGCAAAGAGTTGGACACAACTGAGCAACTAACACACAGAGTTTTAAAAATCCAAAGGTAAGTTAAATGAAAGTTGTTATTCAATAAGGAAAGTTGGCTCTGAGGGTTAGGAAGTTCCTAGAAATGCATTTCTGACTCTGATCTTAATGAGGAAGAAAAGCAGGGGAAGTTTCCTTTGCAGTCCTAATAGGAGTATTCCATAATACAGTCACTTAAATGGGAGCAGAACCATTTTTTTTTTAAGTTTATGATATTTATTACTGGGATTGTTTACAGAAAAAAATCTTATTTTCACTGTTTAAAAACATTTTTTATTGAAGTATAGTTGATGTACAATGTTGTGTTAGTTTTGGATATACAGCAAAGTGATTCAGATGTATATATATATATGATGCTTGATACTTGAAAGAAAAGCTATGACAAACCTAGATAGCATATTAAAAAGCAGAAATATTACTTTGCCAACAAAGGTCCACATAGTCAAAACTATGGTTTTTCCAGCAGTCATGTATGGAATTGAGAGTTGGAATTGAGAGTCATGTATGGAATTGAGAGTCATGTATGGAATTGAGAGCTTTCTATAAAGAAAGCTGAGTGCCCAAGAATTGATGCTTTTGAACTGTGGTGTTGTGTAAGACTCTTGAGAGTCCCTTGGACTGTCAGGAGATCAAGCCAGTCCATCCTAAAGGAAATCAGTCCTGATTATTCATCAGAAGGACTGATGCTGAAACTGAAGCTCCGATACTTTCGCCACCTGATGCAAAGAACTGACTCCTTAGGAAAGATCCTGATGCTGGGAAATATTGAAGGCAGGAGAAGGGGATGACAGAGGATGAGATGGTTGGCTGGCATCACCGACTCAATGGACATGAGTCTGAGCAAACTCCAGGAGATGGTGAAGGACAGGGAAGCCTGGTGTGCTGCAGTCCACAGGGTCACAAAGAGCCTGAGTGACTGAACTGAACTGAACGTCCTGAAAATATCATTTAAGTCTAACTGTTTTAATACATCATTTAAGATCTCTGTGACCCTGATGCTAGGAAAGATTGAAGGCAGGAGAAGGGGATGACAGAGGATGAGATGGTTGGCTGGCATCACCGACTCAATGGACATGAGTTTGGGCGAACTCCAGGAGATGGTGAAGGACAGGGAAGCCTGGAGTGCTGCAGTCCATGGGGTCGCAAAGAACTGGACGGAATTGAGTTATTGAACAAGTGTGTATCTGTGAATCCCAAACTCCTAATTTACTCTGCCCCCCTTTTGCCCTTTGGTAACCATAAGTTTGTTTTCTATGTTTGTGGGTCTATTTCTGTTTTGTATATAAGTTCATTTGTATCATTTTTTTTTTAGATTTCACATATAAGCGATATCATATGATATTTGTCTTTGTCTGGTTTACTTGGTATGATAACCTCCATTGGTAATCAAGATTGCAGGGAGAAATATCAATAATCTCAGATATGCTGATGACACCACCCTAATGGCAGAAAGTGAAGAGGAACTAAAGAACCTCTTGATGAAAGCGAAAGAGGAGAGTGAAAAAGTAGACTTAAAACTCAACATTCAAAAAACTAAGATCATAACACCAGGTCCCATTACTTCATGGCAAATACATGGGGAAACTATATAAACAGTGAGAGACTTTATTTTCTTGGGCTTCAAAACCACTGCAGATGGTGACTACAGTCATCAAATTAAAAGACACTTGCTCCTTGGAAGAAAAGCTATGACCAATCTAGACAGCATATTAAAAAGCAGAGACATTACTTTGATGACAAAGTCCATCTAGTCAAAGCTATGGTTTTTCCAGCAGTCATGTATGGAAGTGAGAATTGGACTATAAAGAAAGTTGAGTGCCAAAGAATTGATGCTTTTGAACTGTGGTGTTGGAGAAGACTCCTGAGCGTCCCTTGGATTGCAAGGAGATCAATCCAGTCAATCCTAAAGGAAATCAATTCGGAATATTATTGGAAGAACTGATGTTGAAGCTGAAGCTCCAATATTTGGCCACCTGATGTGAAGAGCTGACTCCTTAGAAAAGACCCTGGTGCTGGGAAAGACTGAATACAGGAGGAGAAGGGGACGATTGAGGATGAGATGGTTGGATGGCATCACCGACTCAATGGACATGAGTTTGAGGAAACTCCAGAAGATGGTGATGGATAGGGAAGCCTGGTGTAATGCAGTACATGGCGTCGCAGAGTTGGATACGACTGAGCGACTGAACTGATTGGTAATTTAGACATAAGGATAGGTGTTTGTCTCATGTAACTTTTTAGAACTTTTAAATACCATAAAACTGAATATATCAGGGCAAATATTAGTATTAAATTTTTCTAATCAGAGGAGGGGGATAGATTCACTTTTTAAAGAACAGTTCAACCTTGAACAATGAGGGTTTGAACTGCTGGGGTCCACTTCTACTTGTTTTTTCCCACTAAAAGCATACTACAGCACTACATGATCCCCATTTGGTAAAATGCATGGATGTTGAACCTAGGGTAAGTAGGGTCGACAGTAGAGTTATTCTTGGGTTTTCAGGGAAGGATCAGCTCCCCTAACTGCTCAATTGTTCAAAGGTCAACTGTAGTTCACATTATCGAGGACCCAAAAAATTACAGAGTGGTGTCATGAACCTGTAAGAATAGTGGCGGGAAAATTAATCCTATAACCCACCTCCATCCTCAGACAAGCTTAAAACACAGAAAGCATGGGGGGCATAGCTTGCGTGTTTCCTAAACTCTTGCTTACTTTTTGTCCTCTGTTCATTTGCTTATTCAAGCAATTTAACATAAAAACTTACGTGTGACTTCATTGTGCCAAGTGTAGCTCTAGGAACTGGGGATACAGAGCTGAAGAAGGCTTATACACTTTGCTTTAAAGGAATTAACCAGTTATATCAGTAGAGGTATGAGATTTAACAAAGAACAAAATTGGCGGTTGTGAACAGAAAAGCAGTTAAAAGGTGAGAGAAGGGAGAATTTTCTTGATTTCCAAAGCAGCAAAAGAAGGTAGATTCTGATTAAAGACCAGTAACTGGATGGCAATCCTACCCAAGATTTTTTTTTTTAAAGAAATATATATATGATGCCTTTAATGGTACAGATATTTTATAGAAATTTAACTTTATCTCTGGTGATATATATATTTTAAGAGATCATTGAAGAAATAATTTGTGAGTATCCTAGAGAAGGGAAGTGGTGAACATCTGAGCCAAGAACAAGTCATGTGAGATCAGGTTCATTTCTTTGGTATTAATAGATTAGGGAACCATGGTTGATGTGGGGTTGAGTGGGTGGTAAGGAAGCAAAAATAATAGATGTGGATTCACAGAAATGTTTGTTTTAGAAACAATATGTATTGCATGTCTGCCTAGATCAGACAGTTGCATCTACATTTTTATATTTGATTACCATAAGCCTGTTAAGGAAATACTGTCAGCTGAGAAAATAAACAGAAAACTCAGGCCCGCCAAGCTTGACACTGAAGGAGTCTCAGTAAAAGAAAATCTTGGTGGAGCTGGTTTGCCTACCCATTAGGCTTCCAACTCTGATCCTAGGGATTCACTTCCTTTTATGGAGAGAAATACTCTCACAATGACCTTTTCTTACATTGGTAGACTGGCTCAATTATAACAGGAGACTTTCCCCTTAGTACTCTGCAGCAAAGCTAAAAAAGGGCTGGAAGCCATAAATAAGATTTTGGGAACCACAGGAGAAAACAAAATGGAAATAAACATAGAAAGGACCTGAAACTAAATAATATGATTTACAAAATAAAGTTTATTATTTACAAAATAAAGTTTATTCATCTTGAATTTGCAACCCACTGCAGAGATTATGATTTTCTCTCACTACTAGATTACTTCTTTTGAATGACTGTTTTCAGCACACTGTCATATATTTTCAAAAGTTTTTTTGCTTCCAGACACACTTTAAAGCTACAGAGTGCTTTAACCTATCTTGCTAGAACCTTATCTTCTTTGTTCATATAATTTAAAAAAATATTTACTTTTGGCTGTGCTGAGTCTTCGCTGCTCTGTGAGGGCTTTCTTTAGTTGTGGTGAGTGGGGGCTACTTGAGTTGCACCGTGCAGCTTCTCAGTGTGGTGGCTTCTCTTGTTGTGGAGCACAGGCTCTAGATGCATGGTCTTCAGTAGTTGCAGAATGCAGGCTAGGCAATTGCAGCTCACAGGCTCTAGAGCCCAGGCTCAGTTATGGCGCATGGGATTAGTTGCTTTGCAGCATGTGGAATCTTCCTGGACCAGGGATCAAACTCATGTCCCCTGCCATTGGCAGGCAGATTCTTATCCACTGCACCAACAGGGAAGTCCTAGGACCTTATCTTCTACTAGTCCTCAATGTGAGTTCCTTGTTTCACTGCCATTCCTACTCAAAGACTTCAGAATATGTCACTTGTTTTGCCTCTAAGCTCAAACCATTCTTCAACATCCATTCCAGCTACTCGAATTGTTTTTTTTTTCCTCTGGACTTTGTGGTTTCAAGGACCAAAAATTCAATTAAATTAGCTCAAGTAAAAGGTTTTCTTAGAGTAATATATGTGATTTCTCAGAAATAGTCATCAAAGTACACAAGCCTTGTATCAGTTGTGAATATTTGAGACTTAAGCAATAATTTTCCCTTACATCAGAAAATATCTGGAGGTAGCCAAGTTGCTGGTTGTTCTAGTAGCTCAAGATTAAAAAGACCAGGGTTTCTCTTCTTCACCTTTCCCTCATGATCACAACATGGCTGCTGTAACTCAAATACTGTTCAAGGAAAGCAGAAAGAAGAGGGAAGGAAAACCAGTGTTTTTCTTTGGTCAAGAAAGTAAAAATTTTCACAGAAATCTTCAGTAGACCTCTGCTTACATTACGTTTACAATAACTCTGGCACATAGCTGCTCATAAAGGCAATGAGATGACAAGTCACATATTGGAAGGAAAAATTTATAACATAAAGAATTGCTATCAAGAATATACAAAGAACTTCTATAGTTTGATAAAAATAAGAAAAACAATCTAATAGAAAAATAGGCAAAAACATGATTATGTAATTGACAGAAGAGGAAATATTTTTGGTAAATAAATTTAGGAAAAGGTGCCCAACCACATTAGTGATCATGCAAATGTAAACTAAGACTACATTGAAATAGACACTGCATCTATTAAATTACCAAAAATTAAGAACTCTCAAAATTTTAAGTGTTGATGTAAATATGGAGTCGTATCTACCACTGGTGAGGGGTAGGTAAGATGGTATAATGCTTAGTAATACAATTTTGGATTTTCTAGTGAAGTTGGATGCTTGTATACCCCATGAAAGTAGTTCCACAGCTTTCCACACAGGAGACATGTATGTGAACGTTCACAGCAGCATTATTTGTAATAGCAAGATTGGCAATAACTCAGGTGGCCATTGTCAGAAGAATGAATAAAATGACACATTTATATGATATACCTGCAATGATTGCAGCAACATCAATGGGTATAAGAAATGAGTGAAAAAAATCAAGGGCAGAAGACTATATATATGGCATATATTTTTAAAAGATAAAATACAAGATGGCTAAACAATGCATATTTTCAGTGACATGTACACATGTGGCCATGTGTTTTTCCACATGGAAAAAACAAAGAAAGAACAAGATAAACATAAAATTCAGGATAGTGGTTACCTCTTCTGAAGTAGAGTACAAGAGAGGGACTGAGCACATAGGTAGATTCAGTGATACCACAATGCTCTAGGCACTGAGTAGTGGATTCCCAGTCATCCACTATTATGTTTTATAACTTACTTATAGATATATTTATGTATCAAACATTACATAATAAAAAAATTTAATAACAAATAATTTTGACAATAAATACAAAAAGGATTATAGCAGACTGTAGAGTTTTTTGGATGAGGGAGACACATGTACTAGGGAACCAGACATTTACATTCTTAATTGTTTTAGTTTCACAAAACTTCTTGAGTATAATAAAAACTATATTTGATTCAGTCCAAGTAGGGAGAAAGGACATAATTACATACAAATACTCTAAGGGAATTTATTCACTAAATTTTTTAAGGTGAATATCATCCACTTTGCAGAAACTTTATAAAATAAAAAGAAGCAAGTATTGTTGGAACAGACAGGAGACTTACCAATAACATTATGTTAAAGAATAGTGAAAGAAAAGGAGTGGGGACAGAAGTGAGAATACACAAACATTTAAAGAGAAACTGAAATGGACGGTGCAGATTATAGTCTCCTTTTCAAAATGCGTAGTAATACAAGAAGAGAGGAAATTAGTTTCTCATTTCTTCAGAGATTCTTCAGGACTATTCTTCCCAAGTGCACTCTACTTTGCTTTTATATTTGATACCTGTATTACACAAAGAAAAATACAGATTCCAGGACAAATTTTTATTAAACATTTAAGAAAATCTCTAAGGTTTCATGTCCAATCCAGGGACACACTAGAATCTACCCCCAAGGGGGTGTTAATGATGTCACTATATAAAAATTGTCTTTTTATTATTTTCACTATCATTTCAAGGTTATTTAACTCATTCTCAATTCCAGTGATCATACTAGAAACTAATCATAGAAAATAAACCAAAACAATCCATACTCCTTCCAAAAAGTAACAAAACCTCCCACTTCCCAAAACAAAATGACATTTCTTAATCATTCTTTCAATTGAGGACTTACTGCTTATATGCACATAGTGCACATCCCTTTTAAAATCACACGGCGCGACAATGCATTTTAGTGGACTTTTTTGATTTTTTTTTTTTTTGGCCACACTCAGCAACTTGTGGGATCTAAGTTCCCCAACCAGGGATTAAACCCAGACCCTAGTCAGTGAGTGTGGAGTCCTAATCACTGGACCGCCAGGAAATTAATTCCCTGTTGATTTATTTTTAAAGCTATTATTTGTAACTCCTCCAAAAAGCAAAACATACTGTCTTCTTCATTACCTTCTCACCTAAGAAAATGGCTGTTGATGTGGGGGAGAGACAGGAAAGAACAATGTAACTATCACCCTCCTATGAAGTGCTTCCAGGGCTCTCAGGTGTAATCCCCGCCCCTTTTGTGTGCCACCTGTACACTTCTGGGGAGAAAGTCCAAAGCGGTTAAGTAGAGTTTTCAATTTGTCTAACGTCTTTGATGAAGGTAAGATATGAATGTGGGGGAAAGTTACCAATGGTTAACATCTGTAGAGGGTTTAATCTTTTGGAAAACACTTTCATATTTATTTTTTTCCGGGCTTCATCACTTCTTGACTGAAACACACAGCAGGGATTATCAACATCCTGATGTTACAGGTTACTTTGCTAGGGTCCTACGGGAATGAGGGGTGAGTGAAATAAACTCATTTTGCCACTTGTGAAAATGGTGAGGTACAGTCTATTTAAAACGATTCCAATAGGGGATCATAACTTGTAACAGGAGAAAGAAATTGTGCTCAACCTCGAATACAGCAAAGACACCGGAAATTTATTATAGCCAACAAACAAGAAGAGTGAGGGGGTTAGTGGATGAGAAATTAAGACAAAACATTAAGGACAGGAGGATACTTGCTTCAAGGCAGGTCCGAGGTCTTATATACTAACGGACTTTATATATAAACGAATCTGATCGCATAGGCAAGGTAACCAGATACTATAGGTGCAAGGATGACTTCGCAGAATTCACGCTAATACGGGGCTCTCCCCGGCCAGATTCGAAGGCCTCAATAGAGGCCTAGGCGAGTAGAGGGCTGGGAGGAGCCTGACTAAAGTCTGGACAAGGAGAGAGAGACTGTCACCGACAACACCGTTTCTCTTTATTACCCAATCCCCATGGATGAGAAGAGCTGGCAGGCAGCCGGGGTGGGGTTGGGTCGTTCTTTCTCCGAAGCAGCAATGACGGGCGACCAGACATCAGTAGGCCAGGTTCGGCGACACCAGCAGAATGCGTGTCTGAACAACGTCCCTCGCACTGCACGGGAGGTGCCCACACGCTCCGCCCGTCCGCCGCGCGTCCCACTTGAGGGGCGGGCTCCGCAGGTCGGGACTGGAGGCGCCGATTGGCTGACGCGCCAGAGCCGGGGTTTCCCGGCCCCGCCCCGTCGTCCCTCACTGGCCGCCCCACCGCCGCCGCCGCGCTCCCTCAGCCCGCGAGGCCGCGCGCAGGCAGGTCCCGCGCTGCCCCGCGGGAGGGGCCTACCGGTCCCCATCCTTAAAGCACGAGTCCGGACGCCCCGCCTGTTGGAGAGGGCTCCTGGCTGTGGACAGCCAACAGCCGGGGCGGGCCAGGGCCGACCGAGGAGGGCCTGAGGCTACGGAGCCGCCGCGGCTGGCACACTAGCGTCTCGGCCCGGATCAAGTGGTTGCGGGAGCTGTGAGGGGAGGGGTCGTGGGCGCCATTGCTGCCCGTCAGAACGCTGCGGGGGTCTCCGTCAGCCCTAGCTGCTCTCCCCTGGCTGGGAGGAGCCGTCGCCAGTCCCCGGTCCGGTCTCCTGAATCGGGTGCCTCCTCTGCCATCCGTGCGGAGACCATGTTTGACAAGACGCGGCTGCCGTACGTGGCCCTCGATGTGCTCTGCGTGTTGCTGGGTACGTATGCGCCGCCGGCCCGAGGGGCGTGTGCGCGCGAGCCCGGGGTGGGGTGCATCGGTGGGGTGCGGGCGTGTGTCCGCTGGGAGGTGACTCGCCGGGAGTCGCGGACGGGCGTGGGGGGGGTGTGTGCCTGACGCGCGAGCCTTGCCCGGCTGGACGCTGGGGGCGGCTTCCGCTGCCGGGGGACCCCGCTTCGCAGCCCGCATCCCCGCGTGGCCGCTGCTGTCAGTCTGCCTTTCTGTCGCCCGCTGGTGCGCTGAGCCCACCCTGCTTGGATGCTGTTCACGCCTCTGCGCTCCATCCCTTGCTCTCCTGTCCTCTGTTTCCAGTTTCACTCCCAGCAGAGAGGATGGGCTCCTCCCCTCTCTGCTGTAGGGAAGCCTGGTGGTCACTGGCTCATCAGGTTTGGTGACAAAACCGGAGGGTTTTGATGCACTGGGAATTCTCAGTAACTGGCGCCAGTGCCAGGTTTATCTTCCTTGTGGGAAGCAGTTTTAAGTTTTCGTCTATAAAAGGTTAGAACGCTCCTAATTAGAAGGTGTTACCGGCTTGTAAATTGTCGGGCTGTAAGTGGGTGTGATGATGCCAGGTTTCTGCCTATAGGTTTGAAGGAGCTTGCTTTTGAGGGGGATGGGGTGGAGGTGGTGTGCCCCAGACCTGCTGTTTCCTTCTCTGCACAGACCTCGTCATTGTGTAGGTTTCCATCTCCTGTGAGAGTCCACGAGGAGCACTGGACATTTCTTTGGCTGCAGCGAATTTGGCGTTGTCTTTCTGACGGAAGAGTTCAGTCGTAGGGCTTCTGGTCGCCAGTTGCTCTTTTCTTTTGACAAAAAAGAATCGAAGTCATCTGGATAAGGGCTAGGCATTGGAAGGAGAGATTTTCACCGTCTTCATATGTATTGTGTAAAGCAGTATCTTTGAACTATTTATATGTTTTGGAAAAAACTACTTACCAGAAGACCTGCTCGATGTTCAGGTAGTCGTCCTCATGTTTGAGTATCGAAGTAATAGTATTGGCGAGCTCTCAGCGTTGGAGAGCTGTGACTTTAGCATCCTAGACGCAGGTCTGCATAATGGCTTTTCGGTGATAGGAAACTTCCTCTGCTTTTAATCCAGTATCCCTCTCCCCTGCCTCAAACCTGACCATTTAGGTGCTTGTAGTCTTGCCGAAGTTGTATAAATTGTGTTACCTGTTTTTTGAGGAAAAATCTTGCTTATGAAACATCTTTATTGTTTACCAGGACATTTCCTATATAGCCCCACAGTGAATTTTAGGAATTCCGTTTAGGAAAGGGAAACACGATTTTGGAACACTATTTTTATAAAAACACAAGTGATCCTTTCAGATGTTCGGACTTATTCATAATTACATTAGGTATATTTAGATTTATTGGCAATGAAAAGTTTACCTTGGTAAATAGGTTATCTTTTAAAATGTATTTAAATTTATACTCAGTGTTTGTGGAGCTTTGTTAAATTTCATTTATATTAGTGAGGGAAGAGGAAAAAGTTCAGTCAGAAGTGATTTTTAAAATTCTAATATATTGGATATTAGCCTATCATTGCCACATACTATACTGTCAGAATTATATATAAAGTTCCCATTTTTTCTACCTTGTCCAGTTATTAATTCATGAAACAAATGCGTTTTTTCTTTGGGCCAAGCACTGAACCAGGATAGATGAAACGTAATACTGCTCTCAGGTAGCTCAGTGTTATTAAACACAGAGCCATGTGCTAAATCTATGTTTTGTTTGTTTTAATTCATGTGTATTTGAGGAAACTATTTGCAGTACAACTTTATAAAATTGTGGGTTTTTGTAGTCTATTTTCAACATGCTGCCAGCATCAGGTAACTATCCAATAGAATTAAGAGTAATTTTATTGCTAACTTGGCCTGACAGTTGTAGAATTTATGATGACTCTCAAAAAAGATAAAATTGTTATTTCTGATTTTAAAATCTTTGGTTGGAAAAAGCTTGTTTAGGAGACTTACGCATTAAGTATCAGTATCAGATCTATCTGAAAAGTACCTGATCTATTTGAAAAACATTTTGTCTGTTTTTGTATTGCTGGAGTTTTAAAATAATTCATTGTATTGTCAAGATAAGCTCAGAATTCCCTTTTCATGAATAGAAAGTGAAATACTGGCTTATTTTAATTTGGTATATAAGATGAAATTAGGTTTAATAGCATCAATATTCTGTTACAAACAACAGTGAAGGAGAACAGTGATGCTAGAGATACAAAGTATTTTCATGCTGAGTTTTGGGAGATTATATGTTTTTATTGAAAAACTCACCTTTCTAGTGGGGTCTATGAGTCATTTTATTTTATTTATTTTTAAACTTTATGGCTGAGCTGCACAGCATGCAGGATCTTAGTTCCCCAACCAGGGATTTAACCTGTACCCCTTGCAGTGGAAGCAGAGTCTTAACCACTGCACTGCCAAAAAGTACCCTTTAAGGGTCATTTAAAGTTTTATTTTTATTCATCTTACTGACAGCAGGAGGTTGGCAGCCTTTAAAATAGTGGTAGCTCAAAGAGGGTTATCAACTTGGTATTAACTTTTTTCTTTTTCTTTGGAGAACTACAGGTAAAAGTTGACTATAGCAACAGAAAGATGATTAAGCAGATCATAAGTACAGGGTTATGTGAAAGTGGTTCTTAATTATAATGTGAATATGTTCCAGGTTCTGTTAATGATCACCCAACATCATGCAGTGTATCCATTTAATATGATGATGTTATGTGATTGTGTTACATGGCTACTTTATAATATTACAGAAAGTGATGTCTGCTTAAATGATAAACATGCCTGTATGTAAGGGCGCGGGTGTGTGCATGCTTACACACGTGTAAAAGCATTTCTATCCCAAGTCAATATTATCACCACTATGAAACATGATTTCCTCCATATAATATACCCAAATTATTACTTCCTTCAGTAATAATTGGTCTCTTCTTGGAAAAAGAGTGAGAATTTTGAGAGATGATGTGTATTTGATTCCTTTCTGAGATGGAGTGTGGTCTTGCCAACTTTCTCTGGCTCCTTTGATAATGAGTTCTATGATTGTAGAAAAGGCCATAAATATCACCTGAGCACACAAGAAAAGCTGCTGTACAGAGAATCAAGTGGGCTGATGTGAAAGCTGTGTTTTGCTTATTGTGTTAAACCACGTCCTAAATAAAACTTAATTGCTGAGAGTCATTTTAGATTTTATGCACTCTGGCATTAGGCTGCCAATGAATTGATTCAGTGTACATTGATTGGAGGTTAACTCTGTTCCAAGTTATGTTAGGTGCTAAAGATAAAGATGAATTAGAAAGTCTGTGCCCTCAAGGAGCTTAGGGTCTAATGAGGGAGAAACAAACAAGAGGTTATAATACATCATGATAAATGTAATAATAGAGGTATGGAATAGATGCTCTTTGAGTACAGAAAAAAGAGTTGTGCTATAAATGATCTATCATAGATAAATGGGTTGTCTGTTTTTGTTTAGAGATGCAGAAATGACAAATGTTACCCCAGGAGTACTCTTAGAATCTTCTCTTTTTTTTTTTTTCTCTCTCTCAGCTCAATACAGGGCAGTGGGAACCCAAGTAAGTACCTGTGTGTATGACTTTTTTGCAAGTATCGCGTGATGCCTGGAAGATTTAGGTGGAACCGGCAGAACCTTTTTATGTCCTGAACTTTGCTGGGTAACGGTCATTTGGAATATCTTTCTGTGTTGTACATTCTTTTGCTCCTCTAGATCGTTTCTCCAGCCTGCGCTATGCTGTGGAAGGCTAGCGCTGTGGACTGCAACTAGGCTGTTGCTTTTTGTTTCTGGTTGACTTTGACCAGTGGGACAACAGCAGGAGGCCTGGAAGAGCCAGTTTCTTCCTGCTGGATTTGCGTTGCCAGAGCTATTTTGTGTTCTGTGAGTAGGTCACAGCTTCTATTCAGTGGCCCTCTGTGCCAGCCAGCTACAGTTACAGGTCTTTCTGGGTTTTGGTAACCCTTTACTTGCTCCTTTAGCTTAGAGATGATAATGGCTTCCTGATGTTGCTGGTACCATTCCCTGCTGCTTTCCCTAAATCCTGCCTATACCTGTGAAGGTGGTTCCTTCATTAAATTCTTATTTAAATACCTTATTTGGTGCTGTTTTTTGCCAGGGCCCTACTGATAATACTCATGTTATGTCCAAGACCGATCTGAGGTGACTTCCCTTTCTGCACTTGACAGCAATTACACTGGCCCATAAAAGCAGATGATAACAGGAACTCATGGGCTCCAGCATTGGTTTTCTTAGAAGGGAGGGGGTCATGGTTTCCTCAGCATACTGCAAAGATGGTATGACCTTTATGCCAAATCAGAGTCAATAAATTTAGGGGAAAATCTGGCAGCAAAGAACACTGGCAGCCATACTAGGTGGTTGTGTGTGCGTTCTAAGTTGCTTTCGTCGTGTCCGGCTCTTTGCTACCCCAATGGATTATAGCCTGCCAGGCTTCTCTGTCCATGCAGGTTCTCCAGGCAAGAATACTGGAGTGGGTTGCCATGCCCTCCTCCAGGGTTGCCATGCCCTCCTCCATGATCTTCCTGACTCAGGGATTAAACCCGAGTCTCTTATGTCTCCTGCAACGGTAGGCAGGTTCTTTAACACTAGTGCCACTTGGGAAGCCCCAGGTGATTGTGGAATCCCGTTGCTTATTCTGTTTCAGTAGTTATGCTGACTTTATTCTGCCCCTTAAGTATTACCCGCAAGGAATGCTCCTTTTCCTGATCTCAGTTTGGGCCATTTTCTTAAAGGAAAGTCAGATATTTGATGAAAGAGTCTCCCTTGCTAACAGTCTGCAGCCTTCCTTTTTCTCCTAACACTTATTTGTTTATTTACTCATTATTGGGTGAATTCACCCACACATTTGTTTTATTATCTAGGAGATGTTGGGAATTCTGTTAGATACCAAAGAGGTAAATAAGTAAGTAAATAAATAGGACAGTACTTATCCTGATTACTTGCCATTTCAATTTCTGTTAACTTCTATTAAGCTAACTTCTTTTGCTTCTGATTAAAGTTGACTGTGTTTGTTTCTCTGTTTTACATAACTTTGGTCTTTCCTCCCAGCCACTGAGAGGGGAAGGAATCTCAAAAAATGAACAAAAATTTGTCAATCTGGCATATTCTTGGGTCAGACTGGCCTCCTGTTGCAAGACTTTTTCTACCTTTAAATGGCTAGTTTGGAACAAAAGCAGAGGCCTGGAGAAAATTGATAGTATTTGGCTCTAATTGACTTTATACGGTTGACTTTAAACTTGAATTTACCTTGCTTGGATGAGAGTATGGAAATATTCAGAAAACATTCCCCTCTATAGCTTTTGTGAAAAGTAATTTTTTCCTTTATATTCTGTTTGAATTAAATCCTTTTGGAAACTCATGGACATGCCATAATCTTTGTTAATTTCTTTTTGCTTAGTCATTTTTGGCTGAATTCTGCCAAAGTTTCCTGTGTATTACTCAGCTTGTGGAATTATACTAATTCGTTTTGATAAGAAATTAAAGTTTAAATTGTTACTGTTTATCTGACTTAAAAATAAGCTGATAGAAAGTTACTAAAACCTACATTTTAAGCGAACTAGTTAACATGTAACTTTAGGTTTTTATGGTTTTTTTTTAAATTTTTTGGCTGCTCTGGCATGTAGGATCTAGTTCCCCACCAAGGGATCGAACCCAGGCCCTCCTGCCTTGGCAGCATGGAGTGTTAACCACTAGACCACCAGGGAAGTCCCAAGAAACGATTTTTTTTCTCCCCCTCCCCATGGCTTGTGGGATTTTAGTTCCCAGACCAGGGATTGAACCCGCATCCTTGGTAATGAGAGCCCGGAGTCTTAGTCACTGGAACACCAGGGAATTCCCTTATGCAAAGGAATTTTCCCTTATGCAAATATTGTTTCCTGCTAATTTACTGGTTTAATTCAGCATTTGGGATGGAAATATAGAGTCTGTGTTGTAAGCTAGTTAGGGATTATATAGGCACTGTCTTCTCCCTTATTTTCTTTCTGAAAAAGCATTCATTCAGGTATTATGAACAGTGGTTACAAGTAACTCTTTTCTTTCTTTTTGTCCCACCTTTTTGTTGTATGTGTGTGTGCTCAGTCATGTCCTACTCTTTGTGACCCCATGACTGTAGCCCACCAGGCTCCTCTGTCCATAATTTTTCAGGCAGTAATACTGCAGCAGGTTGCCATTTCCTTCTCCAGAGGATTTTCCTGACCTAGGGATCAAACCCCAGTCTCCTGCATCTCCTATGTTGGCAGGTGGATTCTTTACCACTGCTACTTGGGAAGTCCTTCTTTTTCTGCTTACATTATTTTTCGTTTTCACTTTTTGCTTCCTGCTTTCCTTCGCCCTTCAACCTTCTTGCTGTCTAGGTTTAAAGCCCAGATGGCTCAGACTGAGTTGTTTCGGTTTTACTTAACTGAAACTAATCTAACATTGGTAATGACTTTATAAACTATTGATTTTTCTTTAAAACATTAGATAGACAGCATAGTCTAGTGATGGACTGTGGATCCAAACTGTGTAGGTTCAGTTCCAGTTCCTCCATTTACTAGCTGTGCGACCTTAGGCAAATTTCCTCTGTGTGTGTCTGTTGCATCAACTGTGTAATGATAAAGTACCTACCTTGTATGGTTGTTGTGAGGCAAAATATAAAGGTCTTAGAGTAGGCCTTGCACTCATGTGTATAATATGATTGTCAAATAAAAGTAATCCTGTATAATCCTGCAATAATTAAAACATCATTATTTTAGTAAAAATAACATCAACATAGTTTTGTATTAGGAACAGAAACACAAACTTCAAACTGTTTCCTGTGAATACTCATGGAATGTCTTTGAAACTTACAGAACATCTTGAAATAGTAGTGTCTTATCAGTCATGTGTAAAAACCACATATATGATCTTCAGGTAGTGGTAATCCCAGCTATGTTGGAAAATGATCTGTATAGTCTGTGGTAGAGTATAACTAAACAGATGGAAAAACTGTTACTTTATACAGTGGTTAAGTCCTGAATTTCAACTTCAGAAAATGGAGTTAGCCACACACTGGTCACCTTCACTATTTTTACTGTCCAGGCCTTGGAACTGATTGAGTCACCATATAAAAAGTAGACTTAATATTCCTAAAATTTTTGAATGACCCTAATTGTATTCCCTCATTTATGTGAATTCTGTTGTTTGATTTCCTACCTATGGTTAAGCAGGCAGCAAAGAAAAAACTATTGTGTAATACCTCTTCATACTCCATCTCCTCTTACTTCTGTTTTTTCAATCAGATATTTATTTATTGGCTGTGCCGTGTTGCTGTGTTGCTTGTGGGATCCTAGTTCCCTGACCAGGGATCGAACGCCGGCCCCCTGCAATGGCAGTATGGAGTCTTAACTACTGGATCTCCAGGGAATTACCTCAGCTATTTATTTTGACATATGTTAACCTGATACTATCTTTTATTTTTTGTGTTGTGTTTAATACAGTGTTATTGCTCAGTTGCTAAGTCGTGCCTGACTCTTTGTGACATCAAGACTGCAGCACACCACGCTTCTCTGTCCTTCACTGTTTCCTGGAGTTTGCTCAAGCTCGTGTTCATTGAACTGGTGATGCCATCCAACCATTTTATCCTCTTTCACCCCCTTCTCCTCCTGTTCTCAATCTTTCCCAGCATCAGGGCCTTTTCTAATGAGTCGACTCTTTGCATCATGTGGCCAAAGTATTGGCGCTTCAACTTCAATATCAGTCCTTCCAATGAATATTAATATTGATTTCCTTTAGGAATACAATGTTGTTTTAAAATATTTGACTTTGTAACATCATTCACTTGTTTATTAGCTATTATGTGCTTAATGGGGCTTCTCTGGTGGCCCAGCTGGTAAATAACCCATCTGCCAATGCAAAAGATGCAGGAGACTCAGGTTCAATCCCTGGGTGGGAAAATTCCCTGGAGACGGAAATGGCAACCAGCTCCAGTATTCTTGCCTGGAAAATTCCATGGACAAAGGAGCCTGGCATTGCTGCAGTCCATGGGGTCACAAAGAGTTGTATACAACTGAGCACACATGCACAAACACACACATGTCTTAATATTTACAATGCTAGGAGTTGTAAATTTCATTGTGAAAAAGTAAGTAAAGTCTCTGTACTAATAATTACAGATGTTTGTGAATGTCGTGAAAGAATGAAAGCAAGGTTAGAAGAGAGTGAGATATTGAGGGGTGGTAATCTCAAAGAAGGCTTCTCTGAGGAAGGCATATTTGAATTCAGGTTTAAGAATGAAAGTAAGTTGGTCATGGAGGAGCTGAAAGAAGATGATTCCAGGCATAGGAAAGAGCAGGTGTTGAGGGGCAAAGGGCATTTGTAACAGAAAAGAGGCCGGTGTGGCTGGAATACAGTATGTATCCTAGTGTTCTTAATAGTGAATATTGTAGCTTATTTCTAAATGTCAAAGCGGATAATAATAACTGACATTTAGTGCTCACTATGTCTCTGTGTGGCTGTGAGGTCTATCAAAACCTGCTCAGGGAGGATAGCTTAGTTATCTTCATTCTGTTGATGGTGGAACTAAGGCCTAAAGTAGCTGGGAAACTCCCAGTGGAGCCCAGGTAAGAAGTAGCATGGTTGAGAATTGGGAAATGCATTTTTAAGAGTTACAACTTTTGAATTCAGATTGACTGTCCAGATTGAGAAATGAAGAGGGTAAGAGATGAGGGACCGAGGGAATTAATTGGCTGTAAAAGCAGTGATTATTTTAGGTGGGCTACATCTTTTATGACTATCTTTATTCCATATGATGTGGCTTCAGAGTCAGTTTGTGCTTATCATGTTTTGAGCATGTGTCTGCTGTCCAAAGGAGGCACTTTAATTTTTCGTAAGTCAAACTCCTAATAACTACTAAGAATTTGCTAGGAGGGTATCTCATACTGGAAGATATAACTCATTTGCCCTGATCAGTAAAGTTTGTTGTTGTTTAGTCACTTAGTTGTGTCTGACTCTTTTGTGACCCCTTGGACTGTAGCCTGCCAGGGTCCTCTGTCCATGGGGATTCTCTATGCAAGAATATTGAAGTGGGTTGCCATTTCCTTCTCCATGGGACCTTCCCAATGCAGGGATCAAACCTACATCTCCTGTGTCTCCTGCATTAGCAGGTGGGTTCTTTACCACTGTGCCACCTGGGAAGCCCGATCACTAATATACTCGTAGATTTTTTTCTTCAAATAGCATTGTTGTTATAGGCAATTTTACCCAGGAAAGGAAGACCTTTGTACTTTATTGCATTTCATGTGAATCATGTGTGTAGAGTTTAGAATCACCTTTGGTAACTCATTCCAACAGATATAGTTAGAACCTCATGGTTTAGTTCTCAGTTGTCACTTCTTGGAAATGTTTTCCTGTGTCTTTTTTTCAGGGTGGGGTGCCTAGGAAAATGACATATAGGAAATGTGTAGCGGATGAGCTCTTGAGTTAATTGGCAGCTTGTTAAGCCAGGTTCTGCCTTGCCTTTTGGTTCATTTACGTCAGCAGGATGAGAGGGGTTGACTGTGTAGGTGCTGAGAGGTAAGTAAGAAGAAAACTATTCCTTATTCGGTGCATAAATGAGCCTTTGGTAAACGTTTTACATAAACTCATGAGATCATCACAAAACTGTGAAGTTAATAGGCTTGTTGTATGCCCTAGCACTGGTGATACAAAAATGGGTGAAAAAATAAAACTCATGGATCTCAAGTAGCTTCTTGCTTACTCTGGAAGACAGACTCATAACAAACAATGACAATACCATATGGTAAGCTGAGTGCCTGATATGTCATAGCACTTAGGTACTAAGAGTGAGTGAGACAGGGTCTCTGTCCCCAAGGGGCACACAGATGCTGTAAGTGGAGAGAAGTAGGTATTTTAATGAAGTCTGTCTGTGTTTCAGAACAATTTCTCCTGAGATCTTTGCTTTTACTTTCCAGGAAGGATACTGTAAACCTTGGGGAACATTACACTTTTGGTTAGTGCTAAATTCTGGAAATAATTCCTATAGATAGTTCCTAAGTGGTGAAATGAAAGTTGCTCAGTCGTGTCCAACTCTTTGCAGCCCCATGGACTATATAGTCCATGGAATTCTCCAGGCTAGAATATTGGAGTGGGTGGCTGTTCCCTTCTCCAGGGGATCTTCCCAACCCAGAGATTGAACCCAGGTCTCCCGCATTGCAGGCGGATTCTTTACCAGCTGAGTCACTGGGGAAACCCAAGAATACTGGAGTGGATATCCTGTCCCTTCTCCAGTGGATAGTTCAGAATCCGTCTTTATTACTGGGTGGAAACACTGTAATATGAGTGCTTAGGAAGTGTGTGATACATGGTTCAGTTCAGTTCAGTTGCTCAGTCGTGTCCAACTCTTTGTGACCCCATGAATCGCAGCTCTCCAGGCCTCCCTGTCCATCACCAACTCCCGGAGTCTACTCAAACCCATGTCCATCGAGTCGGTGATGCCATCCAACCATCATCCTCTGTTGTCCCCGTCTCTTCCTGCCCCCAATCCCTCCCAGCATCAGGGTCTTTTCCAGTGATTCAACTCTTCGCATGAGGTAGCCAAAGTACTGGAGTTTCAGTTTCAGCATCAGTCCTTCCAGTGAACACCCAGGACTGATCTCCTTTAGGATGGACTGGTTGGACCTCCTTGCAGTCCAAGGGACTCTCAAGAGTCTTCTCCAACACCATAGTTCAAAAGCATCAGTTTTTTGGCACTCAGCTTTCTTCACAGTCCAACTCTCACATCCATACATGACCACTGGAAAAACCATAGCCTTGACCAGACGGATCTTTGTTGGCAAAGTAATGTCTCTGCTTTGTAATATGCTATCTAGGTTGGTCATAACTTTCCTTCCAAGGAGTAAGTGTCTTTTAATTTCATGGCTGCAGTCACCATCTGCAGTGATTTTGGAGCCCCCCAAAATAAAGTCTGACACTGTTTCCACTGTCTCCCCATCTATTTCCCATGAGGTGATGGGACCAGATGCCATGATCTTAGTTTTCTGAATGTTAGGCTTTAAGCCAACGTTTTCACTCTCCTCTTTCACTTTCATCAAGAGGCTTTTTAGTTCCTCTTCACTTTCTGCCATAAGGGAGGTGTCATCTTCATATCTGAGGTTATTGATATTTCTCCCGGCAATCTTGATTCCAGCTTGTGCTTCTTCCAGCCCAGCGTTTCTCAAGATGTACTCTGCATATAAGTTAAATAAGCAGGGTGACAATATACAGCCTTGACATACTCCTTTTCCTATTCGGAATCAGTCTGTTGTTCCATGTCCAGTTCTAACTGTTGCTTCCTGACCTGCATACAGGTTTCTCAAGAGGCAGGTCAGGTGGTCTGGTATTCCCATCTCTTTGAGAATTTTCCACAGTTTATTGTGATCCACACAGTCAAAGGCTTTGACATAGTCAATAAAGCAGAAACAGATGTTTTTCTGGAACTCTCTTGCTTTTTCAATGATCCAGCGGATGTTGGCAATTTGATCTCTGGTTCCTCTGCTTTTTCTAAAACCAGCTTGAACATCTAGAAGTTCATGGTTCACATATTGCTGAAGCCTGGCTTGGAGAATTTTAAGCATTACTTTACTAGCTTGTGAGATGAGTGCAATTGTGCAGTAGTTTGAGCATTCTTTGGGATTGCCTTTCTTAGGGATTGGAATGAGAACTGACCTTTTCCAGTCCTGTGGCCACTGCTGTTTTCCAAATTTGCTGGCATATTGAGTGCACCACTTTCACAGCATCATCTTTCAGGATTTGAAACAGCTCAACTGGAATTCCATCACCTCCACTAGCTTTGTTCGTAGTGATGCTTTCCAAGACCCACTTGACTTCACATTCCAGGATATCTGGCTCTAGGTGAGTGATCACACCATTGTGATTATCTGGGTCATGAAAATCTTACATAGTAGGCATTCAGATATTTTTTACATGAATGAGTAGGCAAGATACTTGAGTCAGTCACTCTTCTGGGGGTTGGAATTTAACTCTGTTACTAACTGTGTGTCATTGGGCAGGTTGTTTCAACTCTCCATGAGTTTTGTCACCTAACGAGGAAAAAGATAATGATAATAGTGTCTTCATAGTGCTGTAAAATTAGATGAGATAATGTGAGAGAGTGTATGTGAAGTGTTTAACATAGTCCTGATCTGTGCCGTTGTTGTTATCATTATCACTATTAAGATAATAACCCAATTTGGCCACTGATCCCCTCTGTTGTTTAAATATGATACCATGTACTGGTGAGTTTTCTTTTGGGACATTGTTTAGTGTAGTTACAGCTTCAGTTTAAACAGCATTTGAATTGGGACCTGGTTCATATTTCAGTTTTTCGTGCCCAGATCACTATGGGAGATGTTCTAATTACTTCTAACCTGTTTCTTTCTGGAATCAGATACCTCACTCAGATCTTATCGTTTTACTTCTAGGTGAGCAGTGTTTCCACAGCTCATAGACAAGGTACCCAAATGAATGTCTGTAGTTGAGCAGACTAGAAATAGTAATAAACAAAGGTGTGTGTGACGTGGAAATGGCATGATTTGGGTAGTCGTAACTTGGTTCTCAAGTTTTAAAACATGAAGATTTTATTTCTTGAATATGAGCTAATCAGAACCTAATAACTTGCAGTTCAGGCTGAAGTATGCCTGCAGTACAACTAAATAGAACAGGTTCTTCTCATAACTTCTCTTGATCAGTAAGAGTTTTTCCTTGTTTTCTTCCCATGAGGTTTTAGAAATAAATGTTTATAGTGGTCACATCCACCTGCAGTGTTCTGGGATAGGCCTAATTTTAGGATAGCCTTCCTCATAAAGGCAGTATGATTCTATAATTAAATGTATGGCTAAATGTAATTAAAATTCATACTTTTATAATATTTTATATTTTAATATTATATATTTACAATATTTTTCTTTTTTTTTTTTTTTAATATTTTTCTTTAAAAAGCCTATTTAAACAGTTTTTCAATTGAGCTGACGTTCCAATTGATTTCGAAAATATACCTAGCATAGTTATATAGTGCAGCAGAAGCAAGTGACATTTATTGTATTTTATGTTTTTAAAAAATGGCATTGATAAGAGAAAGAAATTTTGAATATGCTCCTTCTCCTATGTTGACTATGTCTGACCCAGTGGCCTAGTTGGAGAAGAGGTCTCTTAAATTGTGATGTTATCAAAACTTGTTAGGCAAATTATGGGTAATACTCAACTTTAGAGCTAATATTGGATATCTGTATGAATATGAGTGAGATTCTATGTTCTTCCATTGACTGTAATTTAATTACTAACCAAATAAAACAGTGAATAAATTATCTTTTAAGAAGACAAGTTTTTTGCGTTAGACTTCCCCTCCTTGCCTAGGATTTGACATTGTGGATAATTTTCCACTGAATAACAATTTTGTTTATGTAATTTATTTAAAGGGTTCAAAGTGTAATCTGGTAGTGAAAGTGGTTGTCTTGGAAGTCACATTCTAGTTTTGCTTCCACTGTTCTCTCTGATCACATGGACAGGATCCCTTGGGCTGTTTCGTTTACTTATGTGTAAATTATAATGAGAATAATGTCTGCTTTATCTATCTCTCTGGATCATAATGGTAAGCAAACTTTCTTATTAAGGAGAGTCATTAGCTGCAGAACATAGTTGAACATTTGACACTAGGGTAGGAAAACAAAGAACGCAGGGTAAACGGGGCATTTTGAGCAAGGCAGCACACTTGTAGGAGATCAGTTATTAATCTAGCCAGGCCATGAAGGGAGTGTTGTCAGCAGAAAAGAGGAAAAATCTGAAGGCTGACTGAAGTATTTGGAAAGTAGTGACATAGGAAAAATGGTCCCTGATACAAATAATGTAGGCCCCCGGCTTGAGCTTCTTCTTTTGCCACACATAGGCATATGACTTTATCAGTGACCAGATAGCTTATGAAATCTTGAAATTAGTTGGATACTCTTATGTCAGCCATACTGTTAGAAGTGGTGACATATGCCACCTTGAGAACCCAAAGCAAAATATAATTTGGTCAGACTCACTGAAATTTCAGTGAAGGGAGATTTTCAGTTTTAAGAAAGATAAAGGATGTTCAATTGCCGTTAAATTAAAAAAAATACAAAAATAAATCACAATTAGACTAGGTTGGATCTAGTCTGCTTAATATCAGGAGATTGTCATCTGTATCAATAGCAGTTTGTTTTTGGCTAAGACTGTCAAAATCTTTCGGCAAAGATCTGAAATACCAGGGAAATCTCTTTTGACTTTGTATTCACCTGTGCTCTATTCTATTCCAGTGACTTGCAGAATATTTAATAGGAAATAGGAGAGAGATGTTCTTTGAAATAAAATAATTACATTATCTAAGATTATGTTTCTATTTTCCTCAGTACTAGTCTTGTAGTTTGTTAGTCAGTTAATGATTGGAGTTGTGAGACCTTAATATTACTGTGTAGCTTTGGCTGGCAGAATTATGCATTACTATGTAGGGCATTGGCATATAGCTTTCATTGAACAGTTAAGGAATTTCATCTACCCAATAACCCTGGAAACCCACCACTAATTGGAAATACCTACACCAGAAGTAAAATACTACGGCCAAAGTTACAAGAAGTATTTAAGTTCAGTCCTATTTAAGAATCATATTTTTGTTTGCTAATAATTTAAAGCTTACACTTAAAAGCATTGAGCTATTCAGTAGTTGTGACTGAAATTTTGAACTCATAAGCATCTGTAGCTCAAAAGCCCTGAAGTTGGCTTTCGCTAACTTAATTTCTTCTGATAAAAAGGGAGGCAAAGAGTTGAGTGAGGAAAAGAAAAAATTTTTTTAATGAAGAAGTGAATATTGCTATAGTCTGTTTTTACCTTGCAAGAGGAAGCCAGGAAAGGATGAAGCTTCCTTGAGAGAAAGAGGGACAATAGGATTAATCATGAGGATATGCCTCACAAGGCCTAGAATGAGTATAGAAGTGCTTCCCACTAAAGAGATTGTAGTGGAGATTCTGATTTTCAGTTGGATAAATCTAAGGGTCACATTTACAATGGTTTAAATTTCCTAAAGTAAAGAATTTGTTGTTTAGGTTGGTCAACTATAATTCAACCTATGTTTAGAATTTACTAGGGAAAGAGAACAGATTGCTGAAAAAGTTTCATTATAGTTACCCTTACTTCCTGTCCTCAGACCTTTCATAATTAAGAATGAAATACTGAGATTGGAGGGGAATTTCCTGGTGGTCCAGCGGTTAGGACTCAGTGCTTTCTTTCTCTCTCTTTTTAAATATTTATTTATTTATTTGACTGTGCTCGGTCTTAGTTGCAGCCACACTGGATCTTTGATCATGTGGCACGCAGGATCTTTAGTTGCAGCGTGCGGGATCTAGTTCACTGACCAGGGATCAAGCCCAGGCCCCCTGCATTGGGGGCATGGAATCTTAGCCACTGGACCACCAGGGAATTCCCAGGACTTGGCACTTTCACTGCCATGGTCTGGGTTTGATCTCTGGTCAGGGAACTAAGATCCCACAAGCCGCCCAGTGTGGCAAAAATCAGTCAATCCATCTACCCATCAATCAATAAAATTTTAAAACAAATAAAATATTGAGATTGGAAGATAGCATAACTTGGTTGAATGTTTTATAAATTAAAAGCAGAGAGGTTTGAAATTTTGAACTGTCAGACATATCAAATAGAGTTGTGACAGAAATGTTATAGCTCAGATAGGGGCTAGCTATAAACATATTTTAGCATATTATCTGAATATAATTCAGAAGAAGATTTTATGTTATAGGAGATAAAGACTCATTAATGCTTTCTATAATAAAGGGTGTGAATGGGTACTTTTTTGAGGGGGCTAGCACCATATCTGTGCAAACTAATTACTCAAAAGTAAGAGAGAAATGAACTGTTGCAGTTTAAATGTAGGGTTTTACCTTGCAATTTCAACAGAACTTTATTAAAATATTTTTTATTTTATCAAGATACTAGTTCCGTTTATTTTTTTTAATGTATAAAAGTTTTACAAAGTTATTTTGTATTCATAGAATGCATAAAATTTAAAGAATATGGACACTGGAAAGGTACAGGTCTGAGTTTGAATACTGTTTCTATCATCTACTAGGGTGAATCACCCAAGTTCACAACTTCAGTTTCTTTATCTGAAAATGACTGGGTCTTCATCTGTATGTTCTCATTGGCCGTGCTGCAGTGTCCATTATGTAGTAGGCATTTGTTATTCCAGTAGTATTCGTTCTTACACACACTGTGTGCTGGGTTCTGTTGAGGGCAGTGGAGATGCGTATAGTCACACAAATAAAGATAAAAATGAACCATTAAGTGCTCTGAAGGAGAGGTTTGGGTACTATGAGAGTTTATAAACAGGATTTTGAATAAGAAGGATAGGGTAGCTTTTTAAAATGATGACTTTGGCTGCAGGGTGGAATAATAGATTGGAGCTGGAAAAGAATGGATTTAGGGAGATCAGTTAGGAAGCTGTTGCAGGGGACCAAATGAGATAATGGTAGTGAAAGTAAAGAGGTGCTGGTAGAGATGGAGGAAGGTTGAGGGATTTGTGAGGTATCTGGGAGGTAAAATGGACACGTTTTGGCGACATAGGGAAAACTGAGAGTCAGAGAGAGAGAACTATCATAGATAGATTTGAAAGTTCTGGCTTGTATAATTAGATAGATGTTGATTTCTGTAATAATTAAACTGGGAAGCCCCAGGAGAGAACCCATTTAAGATGGGAATGGGAATGGAAATGAGGTAGTGAGTTTGGTTTTCACCATGTTACGTGAAGTTTTGAATTTTCCAAGAAGGAGTATCTAGTCCTTGTTTGGATAAATGGATCTAAAGCTCAGAGGAACTGTCTGACTTTTCAGAGTTCTGGGCATATTCATGGTAATCGAAGTCATGAGAATTGATGAAATCTCAGGAAGAAGTTATAAATTGAAAAAAAAAAAAAAAACAGGTTTAGAACTGAGCTTCAGATTGGTTGGAAGAAATAAAAAAGGCCAAGACTGAGAGGGAGAGGATGCTGTGAAAAACCAGAAGACTGTTTCTGGAAAGCCAAGTGAAGAGAGTGCCTCAAGAAGAGAGAGCCTCAAAAAGAGAGTGGTAACAATGTCTACATCCTCTTGAAAGGTGAGGTAACACCTGGAAAGTGTCCATTTGGTTTAGTTACACTAAGGTCACTGATAACTTTATGTAAAGCCATTTTTAAATTGTGGTGGGCTGAGAAGTGAGTAGTTGGTGAAGTAGAAATTTGTGGGTATTGGTAGTTCTTTTAAAAAAGTTAGACTTAGAAAGGAGAGTGTAGTAGCTAGTAGTCTGGGATAGTAGGTTGTCATGGTTTCTTGTGATACGCCAGGTGAGGAAAGAATGATCTTGCCAGATAAAGGAGCCATTTTCAGGTCAATGGTATAGGAATAGTTGAATTCCTCTTATAGAACCCAGAAAACAATGGATTATTTGATATCCATGTTTTCCAAAGTAGTTGTTAACCAGGTATGGTGGAATTTGGTATATGAAACCTGGTAGACTGGTTTCAAAATTCTGCTTTGCTGTAGGAGCTGCTGAAGACACCAGTTCAATCCCTGGGTCAGCTGTATACCCCGAAGGAGGAAATAGCAGCCCACTCCAGTACTCTTGCCAGGATAATCCTGTGGACACAGGAGCCTGGTGGGCTCCAGTCCATGGGGTCAGAAAGAGTTGGACATAACTGAGCACACATGCACTGTTTCTACTACGCATTCTTGCTTTTGGTCACACAGATGCTTATTTAGTCTTGTTGAACTTCAGTTTCTTCACTTGCGTAATGGAGAGAATACTGTCTGCTTCACAGATTTGTTAGTAATAAATAAGAATTGGTAGGCAGTCAACAACTATTACCTGCCTGTCTTTTTTTCTTGTTTCCCATGGTAGCTGCTGTTTATTGTGTAGTTTCAGCATTGCATGTTTGCTCTTAGCCTGAAATGAATAGTTTGTGGGAGTTCTTCCTTCTTGCAACTTTTATCTTCCGTATAAAATTATACAGAAGATAACTTTTATTTTCTGTATGGAATTTATCTTGAGTGGCACAAACATAGATTTTTGGGAAGATGGATAAATGATTTGCTGCTGCAATCATCGTAACTATTAAAAAAAAGAATTTTACCGAACTTTTTGGCTTGTGTGCCCTTTTTTAAAAAAAAGTGCATGTGTTTTAAACAAAGCTTACTAATTTAGATATGCTACTTTGGTCACTTCCTGCCAAAGTTAGAGTTTTTATGTTTTACTTCTGAGACACACCTTAGTGTAACTGTATTTTAGTTTCTGGAACCTTGCCATTTGGCATAATTTCAGGGTAGACATGATGGATCCATATAAATTAAGATTTAAATACACAGTACATTTTTTAATTGGTAGGGGCATGTGAACTCTTAAAAGCAGTTGAGATCTTAGGTCTGGATTTTATTTGGTGGTTTAAACTTTTTCATCTGTAGTTTTGATTCTTTTTTTTAATTTATTTTTAATTGAAGGATCGTTGCTTTACAGTATTGTGTTGGTTTCTGCCATATGCCACGTAGTTTTGATTCACTAAGTACTTTTATGCATGTTTGTACCAAAATGATGAAATCAAGTTTATCAGATTTTGTTCCTACAAATTCAGTTGCTAAAGCAGTCTCCTTAAAGAATTTAAAATCTGCCCACCAGCCACCACCATCCATAGTTTCTAAAGAAGCATTTATGTATATACCTTTCTAGATGATAACAATTCTAGAAATTCTATAAAGGCATTAGAATTTGTTAGTTTTATTCAAGAATCACTATACTATTAATAGTAAACACACACTTTTATTCTTTGGAATATAGGCCTTCCTGCTGAATGGAAGAAGTTGTTGGTTGCCTAGTTGCTGAAAAAGGAGATTTTGTTGGTTAAGAGAAGTTTGTGGATGGGATTTCCGAGACTTGAAGTGTCATTGGTTCAAAGAGAGAAATAACTTAATCAGATGTTCTTACCTGAACATGGGATGCTTTGTTTTACAAGCTTAAATAATACCCAGATAAATCCCTACAGTTCATAATTTCTTTGGGTTTCCCAGGTGGCTCAATGGTAGAGAATCATCTGGCAGTGCAGGATACGGGGTTGGGGGGGTGGGTTGTGATCCTGTGGGGAAGATCCCTTGGAGAAGGAAATGACAGCCCCCTCCAGTATTCTTGCCTGGAAAATCTCATGGACAGAGGAGCCTGATGGGCTGTAGTCTATGGGGTCACAGAGAGTTGGACACAACTGAGCAACTAAGCAGGCATGAATCATTTTTTTAAGCTAAAGACTAAATAAATTCTATAGAAACTGTGTTTCAAGGAGGAACTTTCTCCTTGATTCACTGTGTTATATTGTCTTCTGAAATTTGTTGCCTCTTGATAAACTTTCAAAGAAAGATACAGTAGTTAATATTTGTTGAAATATTCCTGTATATCTGTTCATAGATCTTCCAAGTTAAAAAACTTTCTCATTAGAGGAACTTCTCATATCTTGTTTCTTTCCCAAAGGTATATAGTTTATAATCTATTTTACTTTGGAAATACATGGTGTTTCATTATGTGGATTCATCATAATGTATTTATTTTACCCCCATTTTTGGACATCTGTGTCTTGGACATGGAATAGCATCATTAGTGAAATCTAGATTAGTTTTTTCTTTTAAAATAATTATTCTGTGGTTTCCAAATTTTCTAGAATTAACATGTAATAAATTGGTAAAGTCTAAAATGCCCAGAAAAGAAAGTAAATATCATTACTAATCCCACTACCACCTAGAGATGATGCCTTTTAATATTTTGGTTATGTATCTTTTTATGTCTATGAACTTAACACTTTTTTAAAAACCTGTGCTCTAAAAAAAAGTTGAGATTACTTCTGTACTTTCTTTGACATAGTCTTCTACGAAATTACCTTTAATGGTTATGGGGTATTTCATTGTTTTTGGCATAATCCTCTTTACCTCTGTTTTTAAATATTTAGGTTATCTGCAGTTTTTGTGGTGTAGTTCAATATACAACACCTTAGTAGATATTTTGGAAAACCTTCTTGAGTCATCCACCCCAGACTGTCTCAGAGTGTTCTAGCCTTTTCTTCCCGATTCTCTCTCTCTTCCAGTATTTCCTTCTTTAACAGTAAGACCAGATCAGGTCGACACAGTATTCTTCAAACAATTTAACTTATCAGTCAGTGAATATGCTGGCCTCTGTGAATTTAGGAATCGGAGAGAGACACCGAGCCATTTTATTTGCCAAAGATTATAAATAATTTCAGTACATAAGTTAAGTGTTGTGATAATTTTATGTTAAGTATCAGGTCTGTGGAAACTCAAAGTGATTCTGAAGGCAGTAGGCAGAGGAGAAAGATCAGGGAATAGCATTTAATTTGTTTACAACAGGGAGGTACATAAATTCTATTTATTTGCATTCACTGCATGAGGAAACTGAGCTCAGTTAGATAGATAATTTGCCTGTGCTCACTCAAGTAGTAACTGGGAGAATGCCAAAAGTAAGCCCAACTAGGTGTATCTGACTACAAAGTCTCAGCTCTCTTTAGGACCCCACCCTGCCACACCAAAGGAAAGATTCCAGGAGGAACTGAATAGAAAGAAGCTAGAATGGCAAGTAGGTGTTAGCTGGGTGGAGGGGGTGGGGTTATTGTTTGGAGCTTGTCGAAGAGATTTGAAAAAAGTGGGAGTAGAGAGAGGTGACGTGAGGCTTAAGCTCACATTTAAAAAAATGTATATAGTAAAATTCACTCTTTGGGGATACAGTTCTGTGAATTGTTGACAGTTTAAAATTTAGGGCTATGTAACCACCACACAATCAAGATACAGAATTAGTCTGTTACCGCCCTAAATTCCCTCATATTTCTCTTTTTTAGTCAGCTCCTCCCACCATTCTCCACTTCTGACAACCACCAGTCTGTTCTCCATCCTATAAGGTCATATAAATGGAATGTCATATAATGCCATATAGTAAATGGAATTATACAGTATGTAGTCTTTTGAATTTGGCCTCTTCACTTAGCATAATGCATTTTAATTAGGCAGCCATTAATGATGTAAATGTTACTGTACAATTTTGCTATAGTTTTTTTCCTACTTCAAAATTTCTATATCATCTTCAAGTCCAGTTTCATGTAAACAGAATGCTTTTTTTTTTTTTGCTGAGAAATGATTAATAGCTCCAGATATCAAAGAAGCCCAAAATATATTCCCAGTAAATGCCCAGGAGAAATTAAAATAGAACAAAATCAGCTGTCACTCCCCACACCCTGTTACGTCAGCCTTCTCCTTGCTTTTTGCATGTAGAAATCTGCATGGAGAGTTTGCTACTGAATGTGACCTTTGCCAGCTTGAAGAAAAAAGAGAACAGCTGTTACTAGGAGAGAGTGGAAGGAAAGAATGTTGTTCCTGGCCAGCTGGCACTGTGTGCCTTTCTGGAGCAGTAACAACAGGTGACCAACTTCTGCTTTTTATTTTTGTTAGTGTATAAATAAATAGGCTAACTTGTTTTTTTGTGCAGAAATCTCAGGGTATATATTAAAATAACCTGCCCATATAGTTGTCTTGGATTTTTTAAAAAGCTGTTTAAATACATACACAAATTTATTTTAAGTGTCTTAATGAACTAAGAGACTCCAGGGTTGAGGATATTATAGGTAATTATTGACAGAAAACCACAAAGAGTAAAACTTTCTTTGGTAAATGTCACTTATATCTAAACTGTAGTTTCTCCCTTTTGTTTCAACTTGAACAGAAAGCCAAAACGATAACTAAGTACTTTTTATAGTAAAACCATGTCAGCCACAGAGAGGTAGTGACTACACGCCAGTGACCAGAATGTAGGTGTTCCTAAAAGCTGAGGATGCACTGTTCTTTGAACTCTTGCCCCTGGATACTTTGAGTGCCATCTCTGTGAATCACACCCAAATATACAGCTCTCGACCACGGACCCCTCCTATGTGGCTCCCCGCTCTTCACCTTCTCCCTCTCTACCTCGCGTAAACTCATCTTGAGGTACAACTTCCATCAAGTCCTTTCTTGTTCAAAGCCAGTGTTGATTTTTCATTTCTTACTGAAGCATGTCCAATTAATTACCTGGAATTGAAAATCTTCATCCTGTAGTTTTGCTTTGCCCATTCATATTTCTCTTATTCCTCCTTGCACTTTACCCTACCACAGTTGGACTATCTTTTTTTTTTTTTCTCCTAATTGTCTGGCAACAGATTGAGCTCAGTTATCAACTTTTAATTCATTTGTTTCCCATTGCAGTTGTGAATGTTTTTCTACTCTATTAAACTCCAGTTATCTCCTACTTTCCTCATTTTTTCACAAATATACCATTTCCTACTTCGTTTAGAAGGCTTTAGTCATGTAAGTGTGTGTTTGAGTCCTGGATGCATCACTTACTATCAAAACAGGTAGACCGTATACATCTGAGTCTTAGCTTCCCTCACCCACAACTCTCTCATGGACCTACCCAAGATCCCACAACTAAAAGGTTCAAGCAGAACCCAGCTCCTCTAGCACCAGCTGCCATCTGTTCTGAATGACCGTGCTGGTGTGTATTAGTTGTTAAATATTTTAAATTTCACCCTTAGTATGACTTTAATTATGTTACTTATCCTCTTTGAGTCATCCTCTCATCTTTAAAATGGGGATAGTAATAACACGGTGACTCTTTGTTCATTCACTAAATATTTGTTGAGGGCCAGCCTTGTACTAAGAACTGTCTTAGGTGCTTGGGGTATATCAGAGAACAAAAGAAATTTATGCCTTCTTGGAGCTTGTGTTCTAGTATTGTAAGGATTAAATGAAAATTATTGTTAAGTATTTGGTCTGGTATCACATCCACAGAGGTGCCCACACTGTTTCAGCTCCCTTTCTTCCCTTTGCCACATGTTTTCATCAAGGCCATAGGGCCATGGGGAGTGTGGGAAGGGGAAAGAGTGAAGCCAATGCTAATAACCGAATGTGGCATCTCAAGAGTAACCAGAACCTGATTACATTGCAGAGCAATACAAATCAAATAGGAAACATTAAAAAAAAAAAAACCTAACAGTAACCAACCTGATCTTTTTTTTAAAATTTATTTTTAATTGGAGGATAATTGCTTTACAATATTATGCTGGTTTCTGCCATACAATGTCATGAATCAGCCAAAAGTATAACCCTGTTTTTGATGAGTTGATTGTCTCAGTATGTTTACATTTCCTTTCATCTCCTGTGGATTCAGCTCCAGCTATTCATCCTCATTCTGAAGTTCTCCTCTCCCACTACTTGCATTGCACTGCTCACTATCACAATTGCAACCAGCTCACTATCACATCTTTTTCACCGTAGACAAGACCAAAAAAATCATCACCCTTCTTTTGCTGTATTTATCCTTCAAGGTATAGACCACGTTCTCCCCCTTCCTTCCTTTTATATCACAAGGCATTTAAAAGTTTTTCACCCAATTACTCTCTTTCTATAATTCTTTCAGTCTTTCTGTTCTCACTCAGAGTACTGCAGTTCTTCCGTCATGGTTCATCAGTTACCACTTGTGTGTTCCTTTTCTGCTCTGTTTCTTTGTAAGTGGCATCTATTATTGTTAAGACCATCTGAACCCAAAAGGCTCATGGCCTCATTGACGTGGGTTTTGAGTCGTAATCCTGCAACCTAAGTTGCCTTGGGCCAGTTTCTTCATCTTCAAAATGTAATAACATTTACCTTTTAAAGTGATTGAAAGAAACCTAGCATACTGTCAGGGAGTTAAGTAAAAACGTTACTGACATTTTTGAGAAGTGTCCCCCTCATTTTCCTTGACACTGTTCTTTCATGTTCTTTACCTACTTACCTGATAGTTCATTCCTTATTAATTGGCATGCCTGTGCACTAAGTCACTTCGGTTGTGTCCGACTCTCTGCGACCCTTGGAAGGTAGCTGCCAGGCTCCTCCATCCGTGGGATTCTCCAGTCAAGAATACTGGAGTGGGTTGCCATGCCCTTCTCTAGTGGATCTTCCCAACCCGGGGATCCAACTCGCATTTCTTTTGTCTCCCGCATCGGCAGGCAGGTTCTTTACCAATAGCGCCACCTAGGTGGGTTATTAGTTAGCTGTCTCTTTTTTCTTTAGATTATTGTTCTTGTCACTTTTTCTGATCTTAGTAAGATCTCATGGCTTCAGCTATCCCTTTTATAATTGAAATTTCAGATATTCATCTCTAGTGTGAGTTCTCTCTTGAGTGCTAGATATGAATGTCCAGCTGTGAGCTAGATGTGAAACATTTGTCAAATGATCTGGAATATGAATCAAGAAGGAGTCTCAGCATTTGATCTGTAGAGGAAACAAACTATCTTACCTGGCATACTTACTAGTTTCACTTGTTCAAGTTGGTAAAATTTTGAATGACTTTCTTTACCTTTATAGAGAAGGAGAAGAGAACCCTTTTTGTTTAAAAATAACAACGTGATTCTGGAAAGATGTGCAACACCTGTTTCCAAAGAAAGCAAGAAAAATATTGCATGTTTTTCTCTCCAAAATGTATTTTGTTCAAACTGAATTGGACACCAAATAAAGAACATTCCTTAAATTTGGAATGAATAGAACTTTCTAAAAACTGCTCAGGTAACACTAAGTAGTAAAAAGCCCAAAAAATTTTATTTACTTTTAACCTTGGACTGCTAAAAGGAGAAAATGAAAGGGTTTGTAGAAACAAATTTCACAAAAGTAACTGTAGACTTATTTGTTAGACCCAAATATACATGTAGGGAAATGAACAAACATGGTTAAATTTACATATGTTGGATTTTTTTTTGGAAGGGAGAATATTTCTTACATATGGGTTTTATCCATTACATAGTTGGTAAAGCATCAGCTCCTAGAAGCAGTTACCTCACTGTTTATTTTTCTTGTAAGTTCACTGTTTATTTTTCTTGTAAGTTTTGCTGAGGTTTCTTTCAAGTTTTGCAAAGTGCACTTACACATTAGGATGGCTCAATCAACCCAAGTGTAGTAGATTGAGATGTATTCTTGGTCATACAAAGCAACTCCACCTTCACCCCCAGTTGAACCAACATAAGGAAATAAGCTGTTTATATACAGACCAGCTAAAGCTCATAGAATCATGGATTGAAAAGAGACCTAAGAAATGTCATTTCTCTTTTTTATTTGTAGCTAAGGAGACTGAGACCCTGATAGTTATTCTAAGAGAGGTGGTATGATATGAAAAGAAGAGGAACTTTTTGTTAAAATTCTGACTTCCCTATTTACCAACTGTGAATTTTAGTACCTGTCCTAGTACACACCCGGGATCTTTGTACTCTTGGGTGAGTTGCTTAACATCCATGAGTTTTTGATAAAATTTAGTTCTAAGATAGAGTTAATGCCGTTTGAAATTTTTAATAATTTGTTGTATTTGTGTTTTTCTTTTGTTAAACTTTAGCAAGCCTGATTATTTCGTTAATCTGTAAAATCTCATTTGGTTTTATTGATTTGACTTTTCCTTGTTGTGTTTCATTACTTTCTGTCCTATATTCTTCCACTTTCTTGAGCTTTTAAAAGTTACTGTGCTGAATGTTTGTTTCATTAATTTCTAATATATAAATCTAAAACTACATTTTAATGTGTAGTATTTTAACTGTACTTTAAAGTTTTACTTGTCATATTTTCATTCATATCCAACTATTTTGTGATTTATATCTTGACTTTCTCTGACTTAGTGACTTGTAAGTTTTCAAACATACAGATTTGGGAGGATACTCTCTTTCCTCATCACAGAGTTGTGAGATAGACTATAGACAAATAACTGGCAAATAGTTGGTATTCAACAAATGGTTTTTCTTGTCTTTAAAAAAATACACTTTGACTTTTGAAATTAGAACAGGAAACATAACGTTGGAATAAGTGTAAGTAATTCTAATAGTGACTTTAGTTCTATAATGTAGCCAAATAAGGAAATGAACTGTTAAGAGCAAAGAGGGGTGATGGGAAGAGGGTAAAATTGGAAGGAGGAGAAGAGGAAGGAAAATTAAGGGAAGATATAGTAATATCAGGTTGAATTATTTCTAGCTTTTCCGAGGTCATATTCTAGTGATCACTTAGGTCTGTGGGCTTTACAGTATTAATTGTTTTTATTATGTTTCTTATACCTTAAAATAGAAGTGTCCATAGATGACCGTTTTTGGTATGTCAGTGTACAGGTTGTAAAACTATATGGAAAAAGTTCTTGTGTTTTCATTAGAAACTTAAAGGAGTCTGGGAACCCCAAGAAGTTAAAGAACTGCTTACTTTAGAGACCTCTCTATGTGGGATAAATTGAGAAGCCTACCAGGAAAGAATTCTGTTTTTTCCTGTTCTAACAGTAGTGATTATTACCTTTGAGAGAGAGTGAGTTTTCCTGATAACTCCTTAGGTTAGAAGTAGATGGTCAGGCAGTGTACTAAGAATGGAATTTAGCTTTTAGTGAAGTGAAATTTAAAACTATATGGTATTTTATAAGCATAAATATTGTACGACTTGGAATGAATTACCAAAACTTAAATGTCTTTGAGTAGTAGTATTTTTATATAGCTAAGGTGAGTGTTCATGGCCTCCACTAAGGGTAGGAATAATTCTGGAGGTAAGAAGCAATTGGTTGTTTTTGTTGTTCATTCGCTCAGTTGTGTCCGACTCCTTGACTCCATGGACTGCAGCATACCAGGCTTCCCTGTCCTTCACTATCTTCCAGAGTTTGCTCAGACTCATGTCCATTGA